>NW_026895939.1:0-101830 GCF_033153095.1 Gastrolobium bilobum | reverse complement strand
CAATGACCTCCACATCAAGGCCTCATGCTTAATTTTTTTTTCCCACTAACTATTTTCAACTTTTATTCCACTCCGACGTTGCAACTTAACCATATGTTCCACTTATTTATACCACTTTTTGTAATCATCGTCATTTAATCCTAGATGTCAAACTCAAAATAATATCACCTTACAGTTTTACCAACTTCCACCAAACACCTTGGGACGAATCATTTTCCAAACCTATTTCACTACTAACTGATGGACCCTTACAAATGCCATGTCTCTCACATGCAAGTCTCATCCTATAGGAATCTTTGAAACTTCATTATCAAGTCACATAAAACTAAATCCATCCTTGCCACTACTTATACAATTTCGCACCGATTGGTATATCAATCTCTCAGAATATTCAAAGCTACCACAAACACTCGACCATACCTCGTCAGTACTTAACCAAAACAACATCAACATTGTGCATTTTCCACGCAGTTTACCCTTTATAAGGACTAATAATTCACCGTTTTAACCTGAACTCTTGATCATCGCCAGCTTTCGTAGAAGGACACTTACTCCATCTGTCAACAATAAATCACATTATTATCTCTTTTATCATAAGACGAGAATTTCAACAAATTTACTACCTCACTTGGAGCCGAAATTATTTCATCAGACTTACTTTACACCCACAATAGTGCTTCACTATCACACTTAAAAAAAATTTACACACTATGTCTCACCTCTTATATCCAATTATGACATACTATTGTCCATTTACAAATATCTGACCTTATATTTTGCGTTAATCATATGGCAAAACTCTCCCAATGCAGTGGGTAAAAACATTCTTAGGTTTTAACCGCTCGAGCTCTTGCTGTCCTCAGGGCCCCAGATGTAATGACCCACCGATCAGAGAATCCACCCATATGATCCATGCAGTAATGATAACCTACCACCTGCTGACCCTGTTCTATTAGCATTTCCAACGTTTCTTATTGGTGCATTTATATAATTCAACTCAACTATACTAATCAATGCAGAACACTTCCCCGTCACCCATTACTCATATAAGATAACAATTGTCTCCGGGAACGTAATCCGCACGGAGATAACCATACCCTCCGGGCACATAAGCCACACAGAGATATCCATAACATCACGTCGTACCACATGCACCCAGTGCATAGAGAAATTTATATTCACAATATATCTGTATATCACAACCAACGTGTACCCAGTACACACCAGATCACACTTGGACCCTGTCCATTTAGTATCTGTATCATACCCGTATATAACGGCAAAATGTTTTGTATATCCACATGGGGTTGTCCCCCATAATCATAGTAGTAGTAGTATTATACTCATATCTCATATACATATAGTCCCTTAATTCTTCCTTGATTATTCTTCTCAAAGATTGTTTACTTCTTTTACTTAGACTCGTCACCTGACTTGGTTCATATTACAATCTTGATTCCGTGAATCCGGAATTTTTCTCAGAGTTCTGTACACATCTCACATCTCATAATATAATGTATTATACTTCCCACCTATAATTACCATCACACAGGGATCTTCTAAACATATCCGTCCTATCACAGAAAACTAATTTCACCTCCATTCTTACACTGGAAATTTTACATCAATCCTTGCACTGACACTCATACCTCAGCTCATTAACTAATCTTATCATTTTTCGTTTTGACATTACACATTAGCTCTTTTGCTAAACACATAATTCCACACTCTATGCACCTTTGGCAATTCAGTTCTCTTACTAACTACTTAATTTCACACTTTATTGCAACCTAGTTCATATAGTAATCACATGATTTCACCTTAGGTTATACATTAGCTCATTCTCCGATCATACTCTCTCACTTTGTGATAGTACAACAATAACTCATAAAATCCTGTCTCTGTTCTAATCCATTGTCTGCTACAGCTCACATATAAGCCTATACTCAATATTATAAAGCAACCCATCAATTTTCCTAATCACTTCCACCCTTGGTGGTTGTAGAATATTCCTTACATTGAAAATACCTCCACACTGTCTATCAATCCATATTAAATACCAACGATTTCACAAGCACACTACTATTAGTAGTACCTATATGTAGACCACAAGATTATAATTTCTTTACAATTCTCCTTACTGTCTTACACCTAACTATACAATTCAACCATACCATTCATTTATCACTGATAACTCTTTCAATTTGAATCAACGTTCATTAACCACATTAGTGCCTTCATAGTACATTACCTTATGCCATCCATGGCGATTTTCTCAATTTCTTCCTTCCACTCATACTTCATAATTATTTCATCTCATCTATGTTTACTCAGTACTAACTCCTTACAATGCCATATTTCAATATCTCTCAATTTAACACTTCACTAACATGACAAATTTTTTAAATTTCCAATCCCTTAGGATCTGATATCAAACATTCCATCTGTTTCTATATATTAACCATCCAGTTCATTCGAGTGTACACCATCTATCAGGGACTTATAACTCCTAATCAAACATAACATATTTAACTCATACTCACGCATATCTGTTCTCATTTCTCAATAATTCCTCAGGTTCTAAATCTCTCATCTTGATGAAGTTTATTCACCAAGTCCACTTGTACATACTATACTACACATTTATTTGGAAGTTTCACCAATACCATTTTCATATTATGGACTCATCTCAATTACATATCTTTACTATTCATAGTACTACAAGGTTCACCCATGCAATACCGTACATATCATAGATTTGTTTACAACTTTCACTTATAATCCAGCTTTATAAATTTCATCTACAAGGTCAGACAAAACATTTAAGTCTGTTTCCCTTAAGTCCTATAATATTCATATTTTACTTACTGCCATCTCTTGTCCATGGAGCAGTCAATACTGCAGCCACAACATCAGGCTAAGAACTTACACTCGGTGCTTCAGGGTTGCCATGCAGGCTTCTTACGATGACCACGCATGTAACACAAAGGAATGGGTTGATCAGACCCACACTAAGGAATCACATATGCAGTAATCGATAAGGATCTACATACAACGATGTAACACACAACACAACAATACACTATCAGAGTTCCCTAACAAAACTGCTCTGATACCATGAGATGTAACAGCCCGTTACGTACCGGTATTGTTAAAATTAATTATGATATTAAGCGCAGTTACAATCACAGCAATTCATTTATAAAAATACGAATAAACTTTTTCCGATTATTACGCGAGCATTTAAAACAATAAAACGCGTAATAATTAAAAGTTGTGACCATAACTGTTAACTCTTGCGGAATATTTATTTTATCTATTTTTACATCACACTTCACTTATTATAAGTTACTAAGGGGTTCTCATAAACCCACTTAGCCAATTACCAAACTTTACGTTTTTACCTATTCGAACATGGTTCACTCATAAATTTTCTTCGAACACACCGTTCACAACCAGACCTTCTTCTCAGATTATATCATTTTTTTACTTAATTCCCTTTTCAACAAGCTTTCACACGCTCAATTCGGAGCTCATTTGCTCCGGTTATCACCGTTTGAAGTTGGACAAGCAAAACAGCCAACCAACCCCAAAACTGCTCAAAACCACTCACACTTCTCGAATTACTGCACCCAATCCACTCATCCAATTGCTCTCAAATTTTTATCCTACAAACTAGACATCTCAATCTTCGATTTTATATATCATACGCTTAATTTGACTAAGAAACAAAGCGGAAATTAATTTCCCAAAACTGGACCAGAACTGCCACATGTGCAGTAGGCACATGAGCAGTCTGCGTTCCTCTAATTTTTCCAGGTCGAATACCAACCTCGATTTTATCCAAATTTTGACACAAGGTAGAGGACATCTCGACCTTCAAAATGGCGTATGGCACGTCCCTATTGGACCTCTGTGGAGGGAGATTTGCTCTCCCGAAGTTCGCCTAAAATCTGCCAATTCTGCAGAAAATTCGCGAGAGTTTCCTTTGTTTTTCCAATAATCCCAAATTTGTACAAGATCATTTAAGCCTCAAAGGTACCTAATAATCACATAATAATACAGTAATAATCCAATGGGTGGCACACACAAGGACCAACAACGCCTTGGGGCACTTACAACCCAATCCAGTTTATAGTTATTAGACATATAGCTCATATTTATCATTCTTAAATAGTTGCAATCACTAACATTATTTTCATGCACATTTTCATCATACATTTAATCATAACCTACAATAAGCCTAAGGCCCTTCCAACATAAATAGAGATGCATCAAGACACGATTACAATATTGCTTTACAACTTACAACTCCCAAAGAAACTTAATTACAATCTTCCAATATTACAACATAAATACAAATGGTAAAATAAACTACATGGCATGACCACTAGACTTAGGCACAATGACATGAACAAGATGCTAATGAAGCTCCTACAAAATACAAATGAGATGTTCATGCCCTAAGTCTAGCCTAGGCCACATGGCCAACAAAATGCAAAAGGCTAAAGCTCCACTGAGTCACTCTGCGGGCCTCTTGCCCGCTGCTCCAGCTCCACTGCTACCTCCTGAAATAAATGCCCCGAGACGGGGTGAGATATACGAATATATCTCAGTAACCCAGAGGTTCTGGAGAAAACTCCGCCCAATTGTTCACTTCGATGCATATGAATAGAATACAACAACCACTTTTTAAAACGGGATATAGCAAGGGTTTTAGAGAAACGGGGAATATAGAGATACAAACTACGACGATACGGGATGGTAGCTACCAATACCATGTACGCCCTGGGCATATATAAGCCTATGGGTATCATCCAAGGTGCGTTCCAAAAACCACAACCATGATGCCCCAACCATCCAAAACGTCAGAGACATTCCTATTGTGCTCCTACCCGGATCACACACCATGACCCTCGGTCAACTGGAACTCCCTCTCGGAGACCTATCCAGTGGAAGTCCGAAACTGTCCGAAGGCTAAGAAAAACTGTCTACTGGCCAGAGACTGGCAAGGTGGAACAGAAAAGGGAAATAAGCCCCAGTACCAAGAGGTTACCTTAAATATGATTCTCACTTAGCTCCGCAACAGCTTAAGTTCCAAGTCTGCTACTCAACAGAACGCCTACACATAGGACGTTCCCACTTACTCAAAGTTCACAAAATGCATGTTAATTCTCAATTTCACATGCATAATACAATCACTTACCTCAATCCACTTGGTCCAGGACCAAGGGCAATTCACTGTTTCACTGTTCAGGATTCAAGTCGACGTACGGCAACCTATACAACCATGTACAGCCGTCAGTATACGTCAATTTACTTCAAAACGCGAAAAAACACAAAAATCCTTCCCATCACCATGATGGTTCGGCCCTTGTAGTGTTATTTTAGGATTTATTTTTCTAAATTTTCTTTCTCATTTTATTATGCTTCCTTAGGTTGCCAAGAGGCCAATTCAAGTGTCATTTTTTCGTTTTACGTCTTTTACTCATCGTTTTGTTAAATAATTCACTCTAGGTTCATTTATGTCCCTAAACACAAGTTATTATTTTCCATTGATTCTAACACTTTCCAACCACCAAACAACCCATCTAATCACCATATAATTACACAACACATCATCCAAATGATTTTTCAACATCAATTCACTCATTTTCCTTAAAGGGTCGAATTGTGTCCTATGACACTCCAAGGGGTTTCCAATCCATTTCAACCATTCCACACCTCAACCAATTACATTATATCATCATTCAATCATACAAAAACTCATTAATCAATTCTAACACATTTCCAAAAATGCAAGTCATGACAATCCTCAAAATTTGTAAGTTATAAATTCATATTTTTCACCAATAAATTTCATCGCATTTCTAGCTCTAACACATCATTCTAACACATTATCATCTAATACACATTTTCCAATTGAGCTCTCTAACATCACATATCAACCATGCAAGGTCTAGGGTTCAAAATTCAAATCATCACATTCAATCAATTAAAATGCAAGAACACTCACCCAAATGGAAGGTACAAGGCTCCTCCTAAACATACTCCACCATTGGAGCACTTAGAAGCTCCATGAACACAAATCTCCAACTATGAGCCGCGGCCTTGAGGAGGGATTTTCACAAAATATAGCTAGATTCAAGGCTTGCCACTACTGCCAATGTGTTTAGAAGGTATTTTTCAACAAATTTCAACTCAAAAATCACTTGATTTGGTTAAGAAATGATGGAGTTATGGAGAAATTAAAATTTGAAGTGAAATGGTCCATGGGAGGGGAAGGGCTGCTTGTTTGCAAGGAAGGAGGGAGAGAGAAGATGATGAATAGTGAGGGGAGATGATGTGGCTTAAGTGAATTTGAGTGGGGTGGGTCCCACACCACCTCACGCGATTTAAAACTCATTTGAATTTCCCTTCGATACCACTAAACGTCCAAGATTCACAACCTATTTTGAAACTCTAATTTTTAACATTAACCATTCTCCTTTAATTATACTTGATCAGATAAATCCGGAGTTTTCCGGTCATTCGGAGAAAACACTGTTTTAAGCTACTGCGCGCGCTGTTGGCACGCTTCCCCAAAATGACTTAATTCCATCAAATTTTATCAAAAATCATATTTCCTAACTCAATAAACCATTTATAATTCATATTTGAAACCTAGAGCTCAAAACTCAATTGGCATGTTTTACGGTGCAATCGTACCGCAGTATTTTTACCCGCGAAAAACACTATTCACTGATTTTTCTGAAACTTGCCTGTCCACTCAATTTTTCGTTCTGAATCCATTTCCAGGGTTATTTTTACCATCTGAGACCTTCTACTCAATTTTTATCTTCCTAGGGTTGTGTGTTGGCAATTTACCGTTTTACCCTTTCTTTGTATTTTAGCCTAATCTTTAGGATTTTCACTAATCCATCACTTAATTATTTACTCAAGGTATTAATTACTTAATTTAGAATTGTGAGGTGTTATAAAATTTATGCGGAATTATTAATACCATAGCCTAATACAAAACAACTTTCGTTTAAAGGTTGCTAAGTGGTTCCCATAAACCAACAAAGCTAAAAACTCAATCTATCCATTATTAACACTATATGCCTTCGCCTTCTTATTTACTCTTACAATTTTATACCTCTCAAATGATTCTCATCCTTTAATATGTTATATATCTTTTCATTAGCTTCGTGTGAGTTTAAGCCGCGCTCAAATCGGAGCACCGTAGCCCAAGATATGGAACTTTTAAGAAACAGGATTTCCTAGTACACAGGAGCCCCGCGCAGACCGTGCCTGTCCCACGCGATCCGCGCCATAGTGCGCCAGAGACAGTAGCTCCGCGCACATTGGGCCAGAGTTGGCGCACCTTGTGCCACAGCCACTGACATCCCCCCTGTGGTTGGCACATTTTGCGCCACAGGTCTGCTGGAAAATGAATCAAGGGACCAAAAACCTATCTTGCCATTTTGTTCATAACTTGAGTTGTACTAAGCCAATTGATACAAAATTAGTCTTGTTGGAAAGATAAGACGAAGACCTACAAAATCCATGAAGTCCAAGGGTTCCAATTTATGACACCCTCCCCAGTACGCGTCCAAGGGAGTTGTCTGCTAAGCGGATTAGAGTCGAATTGTTAACGAGTAAAATTTCTTGTTCAGTAAAAACTTTTTCATTAATACCAATTAGAAGAACTTGCTTAGAAGACTGACTTTGAAAAATAAAACAGCAAGTAAAATTCAAAAGGCTTTCGCTGCGCAACTCTGATTTTCCTGAAGACAGCCTGTCTTGAAAATATCATGAAAAATTCGAATACAAAAATTTACAAAAATTTTCTTTGCTACGAAAAAACTAGACATCTGGGGCTTCGCGTACATATAAATTATACGCGAATAGGAGGAGAATAGCCCCACGAAACTGAACTCGTAAAGTTCTCGAAAATCCAGTGTGTTTTTCTAAAAACCTCCTGACTTGTAAAAATCATAATAATTTGAGTTTTCAAAATTTCATTGTAAGGTTTACATAATATGAAAGTACACAACTGGGGCTTCGCATGCATATAAAGTAAGCCTCATTCGGAGGTCTGTAGCCCCAGAACGACAACTCGCAAAGTGCTCGCAAAAACCGTTCAAAAACTCCGAATTTGTGGTCTTTACATGCTTAGTTTCATGACTTTCATCTTTACATGCTCAATATGTTGTTTGTCTGCTACTTAAAAGCCTTACTTCTTTCTTAATTGTTTTTGTTTTGTCTTGTATGCATAAATACTTATATGTTTACTTGATTAGATGAAAAATAAAAGGATGAAAAGTTCAGGGTAAAAATCACGTCACACATGCTTGGTATTGAGTAACTCATTTTGCACTGCTTCCAACCAATTTTGGTAATATGAAAGCAAATTTTCTACTTTCTACCATGTAACTAAAATAAAACTTCTTGTCATACTCAAATTTCATAACCTTCTTCAACCGTATTGCTAGAGAATAGTATAAACCATTAAAAAGTGCTCAGCCACTAGCTTAAGTTTTTGGGTTAAATTAGTTCTTTACATGGTATCAGATTTTCGGTGTCACGGATTCGATCCTCACTGCCTCCCACTTTCTCCTGTGGAATTTTTTTAGAACAGGTAGATGGGCATGTGCATTGTCTACCCTTCAAGCCCAGTGGGCTCTCTTGTAAGGAGGCGTGTTAGAAAATAGTATAAACCATTAAAAAGCTCTCACCCACTAGCTTAAACTTTTGAGTTGAATTGGTTCTTTACACGTCTCAAATTCTGGTTCTAGATTTGTTTAAAGTTGGGTTTCTGAACCTGTTTTTCCAGGGGCAAAAATCGTACAACCCTCTGCATTTTACTGTCAGCATAATTGGACTTGTTTTACAGTTTTAGGTATAACTGATAAGGGAGTGTAAGTGAATAAACATGTTAACAATTTAAAAGATAGCAACTTATTTGATGACTAGCAAGAAGATGGACAAAAATAGTATTATGTAAACTGTATGTAACTAAAGTCTAAAACTACAAGTGAAATTTTTAGTTAAGGTTGCCGGTGAGATCTGTAAGTCCATGATGACTTGAATGAAGAAATTTTGTTAAGGTTAATTTTGTTAAGGTTGCCTCTGAGATCTTGCGTTTCAGATGTGTGTAAGTCATACTCTGCAGCTTTTTAAAGAGAGCACATCACAGTCTGCTATGTATAGAGAGAGTTTACCTTCACTCCCTAGTGACTTTGGGGAAGCAAGGGAAGATGACCAACTGTAACAGACAAGAAGAATTTAGGTATGCAATGTTCTCTAATCCTTTTGACCATTTTATTCCTATTCTCTTGCATTATACCGTATTTTGGTTAGTTAATGTGCTTTGCTCGTTTTGACTTAAAGTTGTGGAGCTATTGTTGATCTTAATCTTCTAGGAGTTAATAAAGGGATGGGGTGAAAGGGTTGAAACTAATCAAGTTGTGATATGAATTGATTATAGTTTAAATTGTTCATCATACTGATTTATTTTGATAAGGTTTCTGTTAAGGTTATCCCTAAAGATACTTCAATTGCCTTTGGTAAGGATGATGCCACGTAATATATTAAAGCTTCAAAATAAATGGATGCTTCAGCAGAACTCGTTAATTTTGTTTTTATTGCATGCATGAATGCTTATTATGTTTATCGGAAATCATTTTTTTATGCTGATGGAAAAGAAAATCTCTCACAAAAAAAAAAAATTATGTAAAAGAAAAAAATATTTTTACCCTTATAACTATGAGAAAAATAAATCTTATGTTGTAGGAGAATTCTAATCTCATGTCATAGATACATCAAGTGTAGGACTCATTTATTTAAAAAAAAAAAATGAGTGGCACACTTTTTATGGTGTGTGTAAGAAGGGTTTGTTTTCTTATGCAAAATGAGAAAAACAAACCCCTATAACTATATAATATCTTTAATACATAGTTTTTTTTTGACATGTGATAATTTTCTTATGCAACATGAGCACAATAAAACCATTAGATGAAAATAAAAGAAAGAAAATTTCTCTATAAAATTCACTTCTCACTTGCTTAGTATAAAGTAACTCATTTACAATGCTTCCTGCCAATTTTGGTCATTCTTATATATCATGGAAGCAAATTTTCTAGACTCTTCAAAGTAATTTAAAAATTAAACTTTTCGTCATATTATCTTCTGATGGGACGTAAATTCGTTCCCATCTAAACTCATTTTGATGGCAAAATACCATACGTTCCTTCATCTGATGAGCAACTTCAGCATGAAAATCACTTGTTTTACACATTTGTGACAAAAACACAGTGGGGGAACGGATGGTAACGTATTCCTTTAAAATATATTAAAAGGGGAACAGACTGAGACGCATTTAATGCACCTGCTCCATTCATTTAATGCTTCTGTACACTTTGCAGGTAACGTAGAGTTAAAGACTTCTAAAAAGCCAGGCGGTGTACCAACTGAGCAGCTGGAAACGTGAAGAGCAGAGAATCAAGAGTTCTCATTGGCTGAAAACAGAAGCAAAACATGGGAAGGCCTGCAAACGACGACTAATCATCACCAAACCCTGTTCCATTCAGCAATTCACGCAAGCTTCGCACTCTGCTGCCACCGTCCCGTCCCCTCATTCAAGCAACTAGCTCCAAGGGAATTACAGCCTTGCCCTCTTCCAGCTATAAATAGGACCTCCCTCACACAAAAACATCATCGAATCCTGGAGGGTTTGCAGTCCGAAAGGAAGAGATCACTTAGTAGTAGTTAGTAACTTAGTTTAATTTTTAGTTGTAATTATAGTTAAGCGACAACCCCTCTTCCCTTCTCTGTAAACAACCATCAAGACTCCTCACGAGCAATTACCCATCTTTCTCCATTTTCTGTTTCTTTTTGTAAACTGTCTTTTAAATTAATATAAGTTTTTTCTCTTCGTTCCAATCGTTATCTCTTGACTGAATCTCGGGTCTATGTGATCTCAGTTGAGAATAATTATGTTTAAACTATCAGCCATGAGCTGAACTATCTGTGGAACGGGTAAACTGTGAAACTCTTAAAGAACTGTTTTCAAAACTCTTGACCGAAACTTTTTGTATTTCTTTGGCTGAGTAAGCTATATTCATTGTGCGCCAATGGAAATTGGGTACATACTGAGAAAGGAACTTCCATAAGGAAGGGATTTCAGACAGCTTAGCCATTGGGGGAAGGTAGATGTCATGGCAAAAATGCTACTGGTCACCTTAGGAATAAGGGGCCAACTCGTCCATTTTAAGGTTCTGAACTAAGTACCTGTTAGAGTCAAGGGAGCCATAGGAATATGGAAACTTGTGAGCCATCTAGACCATGAGCTGAGGAATCAAAGTTGGCAAGCAAAAAAACTGGGACAAAGCCAAAAGGTGCTAAGTCTTGAGCAGAGAAAACAACCCCTTTAAGAGTGAAGCAGTGAATCCGTTCATTCTGTTAAACTGTTTTAACCACCACCCTGTTGTCTCTTGATTATGTTATTTCTGTTTTAGTAATTTTATTTTATTTTATTTAGTACTTATAAAAACTCCAATGATTGTTATCTCACCTTCTTCTAAACAGGAAGGATCACATACATAACGCAGCGAGCAACTGTTTGCCATCAGGTTGAACCTACTGTTCCTGAGGAACGTTGTCAAGACAATAGGGAACGTTTGACCAGACAGTTCATTTACTAACTCTTCTTCTCATTTTCACTCTTTATAAACAGTGATAAAACAATAATTAGCACTCTATCCTCGTGGGAACGATAATTTGGGCATTAATACTCCCTTTATTACTTGATGTGTGCACTTGCGCACTTGGGTTGGAACTAAGAGACGAATCTGTGTTCTGCAAGAACAGAAGAACGTCCCCTATCAGAACTTATATTTTTCACCATCAGCAAACCACCTAACATCTTCTACATCTGTTACAAATTATGGTTAGATTTTTTAGATTGGGGTTTGAATTACCCGCGCGGGGGATTGAGCTTACTAAAACAAATTAATGTTATGTAGGCATGTGTGAGGAAATTATGGGTTGAAATTTGTAATGTTAAAGTTTGACCAATTAATAAGTGCTTCAAACGATAGAATTTTCTGAACCTTAAAACCCATGACCTCGTAATTACATCACGATCATATACACATCAATATATACATTGTTATCGATATTCAAAACATAAGTATTGTTCAGAGAAGCATAGTTTTATTACAATATACTAATCATCAGTAATAACTTCATTAAGATCAAGAATTTAAGAGTGGGTGAAACACTGCTCCCTTGCATATTAATCACCACGATCATATACACGTCAATATATTCGTGTCGGAGCATGTCGGTGTCCGACACACATTTTTTTTCAAATTTGTGTGTGTCCGTGCTTTTCAGCCTCCTTATTCCATCTTTGAAGATGGGTAGCAAAATCGCCAAGCATGTGGTTGATGTCTAAATTTTTATTCCATTTAGTACTCATCAAACTCGCAAAATTAGGGTGATCCAGCCAAGAAGCAAGAAATCTAAAAGGCCTCATCTGTCACTAGTTCAATGCCGAAGATGTTGGACAAGTGTGGCTTCAATACTCAAGAGGGGGGGGGGGGGGTGAATTGAGTTTTATAAAAAAAATTCGCAAAATGTCTCCTTTGATATTTTAAAAAGTGTTTCTTCAATATAGTGATTTAATAAGGAAAAATCTAAGTGTGAGAACAAGTGTGTGATCAATAAAGTAAGCAAACAAATAGATAAGCACAATCTAAAAATGCAATTTCTATACTAAAGTAAGGAGTTTAAGGTTAGAGAAATTGCAAACTAGATGTATCCTGGTTCGGTCACCACCATCGTGACCTACATCCAGACTGAACTCGCTCGATCAAATCTTTTCACTAGCTATCAAGCTTGAGGGTGCTTGACAAACCACTATAATCTTTCAAGACTTCGGGCTCTTGATGCCTCACAATGTTACACTCTAAATTTTCTTAGGAATTTGATGACCTTTCAAGTGTAAGGGTTCACTGCCCTAACTATTCAAGAGATCAAATGGAGGTGTTTAACAATAGCTAAGTACTCTCAAAGTATATATTATACAAGTTGAAGAACTATGGGTGTTGACACTCTCACAAGAATAAAGCTCAAAGATAATTTATGATCAAGATGATTGAAAATAAGCAAATGATATATATGAATTAAGACAAAAATTATGATCAAGAAGAGTTGTCCAATCAATGGAACAATGGTCTCTATTTCTAGAGGGCCCCCAAGAGCCTTTGTACACCTATTTTCGCAAAACTAGTCGTTATTTTCGTCTTCTGGTACAATAAGAATCGATTCCTGCTCATAGGGAATCGATTCCCAACCTGTTGAAAAGGTTGGAAATACGTTTATAAGCAAAACATGTTTAATTGCTTGATTGAATGTTGAAAACATGTTTTTATAAATACGTGATGCTATAAATTCTTTGTGTAATCAAATGATAATTTAATGCATGTATTTCAACAGAAATATGTTTGAGATTATTCATGCAAGAACTCAATTACCCTCACAATTAATTCTAAGTCCTAAAGTATATTACTTGAGATTTCTTGGACTTAGATTCTTCTCTTGAAGCTTGAATCTTGAAGGACTTCATGAGTGTTAGTTTTTTTTTTTTTTTATTGTTGCAACTTGAAGCTTTCCTTCCATGCTTTGTTTGTTATCATCAAAATCCTAGAATCTTTATGTTCTGCATTGGTTCCATATAAGAGAGTTTCAATAAAAGAGGCTTATGATCTGATAACAACCTAGGAAGCACACGTACCTTAGAGTCTTGAAACATAGTCTCCAATTTAAATTAGTACAAACCCTATCGAGTTTTTTGTAAACTCTATTCGAGTGGTTCCACTTAGGGGTGTGAATGGGCTGGGCTGGGCTGGGCTTTGGCCTTCCTGGCCCAAGCCTACGTAAAAAAAAATTCAGCCTATCTAGCCTACTGGCCTATTAAAGGCTTTATTTGTAAGTCAAGCCCGGCCCATTTTTAAAAATAAGAAAGTCTGACATGGCCTACAGGCCTTGTAGGCCTACCACTGTAGATACTAAGCAAAAAAAATAATTGTGCAGAGCAAAGAAAGTTCTACTCATGCATGCACTAGTACTTCTCATAAGAAAAAAATGACAAACAAGAAAGAGTTAACATAATACCCCAGCTCTAGAATGTATATCATAGAGGAATAGAGTCAAAGAAATGGGGAAAATAAGAAAAATACAATTACTGGATGCTGAAATAAAGTCTACAAGAGAATGTCATTCATCTAAAAATCTTTAAACCACCATCAAGACAAGGGAAAGAAGAGTATTATTGAAAGATCTTCATCAGTAACATCATAATCCAGAAAGGTACCCATTGCTCCATGGTATTAAGCTGCAACAACATGTAAAAGACGAAGCCGAGAGTGAGAAGCGGCGGTGCACATAAAAATTAGGGTTGGTATTGGTACTTTGCCACATAAAATAAATATTATTTTATTATTTTATTTTAATAAATTAAATAGGCCAGCCTACAAGGCTGTAGGCCGGGCTTGACAAAATTGGCCTATGGCCTATTTGTTATAAAAACTTTTTTATAAGCCTAAGCCTACTCTATTTTTCTTAAAGGTCGGGCTAGGCCGGGCTTAATGTAGGCCGGGTCGGGCTAGTTGAGCCCATTTACACCCTTAGTTCAACTTAGGGCCTTGCAAAGTGAACTTGGGACCAAAGCACCTCACATCCTCCACATGACAGTTATTCAATAAATTATCAAACCTATCACATATGGCTTTATCCGGTTGAGAACCTCCTATTTTCTCTCCACCATTTTTAATGTCATTAAAATCTCCTGCCATGATCCATGGACCATTGACAGACTGACTAATTTGGCTAACGGAATCCCACATCTCATGACACTCATCTTCCCGTGGACTTGTGTAAATAAATGGTTGTGCAAAAAAATTCAGCGAACCCATCAATCCCAACCTTTAAATGCAGGAACTGATTTGATTATGTTATAAGTTGCACCTTAACACGACTAGAATTCCACATGGCCCATATTCCACCAGAGAAACCAACAGCTTCCTCAAAACAAGCTTTATTAAACTTAAGTTTTCTCATAATCTTCCTATTGTTATTACTACCTGTACGTGTTTCCATTAAAAATACCAAAACATTATCATGTTTTTCCATCAACATCTTTAGAGTTTGGCCAAGGTTGGGTTTAGTCGCACCCGTACAGTTCTGAAAAAGGACAGACATAAAATTAAATAATGGAATGTTGTAGGCTGAGCATGCACCTGCGACATGTGACCAAAACCTTCTTTCTCGTTCCACGCTGAGAACCAACAACTTTACCTTTATTAGGATTAATCCTCTACTGACTTGATCTTTCTCGTTCCACACTGCACCTTTGTCTTGCCATCCTCTCGAACTTCTAAAGTTACCTCTTCCATCGTTTGGGACAGATCATCCTTACGAGGATTGCTTTCATTTAATGGCATCTCGTCTCCTCATCAAACTCTTCTTCCTCCTCTGATCCCCAGTCCCCATTATGCTTCATGAAGACCTCTTTAAAGCTCGCTTCACCTTCCACCCAAGACTCATGTCTCTTTGCAAGAGACTGCTCATTGGAAAAAGCCCCCTCTATCTTTCTTCCTCCAATTCTCATATTTCCCCCCTTTTCCCTTCTATAGATATGCATTTTCAATATATATATATATATATATATATATATATATATATATATATATATATATAGAAAACTAGATAACTAGTAATATATATGATATTTTTCAGGCATCCTCCAAACCTATATTACTGATGTTTCGTCATTGAGCATAGCTAGGAAGCATGTTTCTAAGGGGGCGTTTTGTTGAAGAGAAATTTTTTGAATATTAGAAAAATGTAATTGATAGGGAAATGGTTGGAAAGTGAGTTTAGTAGGAAAATTTAAAAAAAGTTGTTTGGTTGACCAAAATATTACGGGGGAAATTAGAGTAAATTATCTGAGTCTATGTTTGGTTAAAAGTAAAATATTGATGGGAATATTGGTATTAATTACAAAATAACCTTTGATTTAATTTTTTAATGTTACAAAGCACAATCCCGTGTCTTCAACATATGCAGAAGCAACGTCTCCATATCTAGAACACACTCTGCTTCTTCTTCAATCTTCCTCTACAACTCAATAAGGACCAACAAAGTTTCAAGGGATGTTGAAGGCAGAAAAGGTGAAGGGGATCAGCTACTCCAACATGAAAAGATCAAGCCCTATACTTGAAAATGGGAGACAAGTGTCAAGTGTCATGGACACCATTGATGAATTGAACTTCATCTCAAAGAATGTGAAATTAGGTGATGCTCGTCATTGAAGCGTGTCCAACATAATGTTCAATATTATCCTCCGCATTTCTAGTTGTGTTCCCTTCTCGGTCACGCACCCCGCGGGAAGGCTCCTCCACCTTATTACCGAACTCCACTTTCAAATCCAAGTTTCCTGCACCCCTCATCCTGAAACAGCCAATGCAGCTTTCTTACTAGACTCTGCCTTACCACCACTTGGCACTGCAGACCCACCAGTACCCACATTATCATGAAAATATTTATCATGAACTCAATGATGGAATCAAGGTCTATATATAGATTTTTGCAAACTCTGTCGCCGAAGAGTGATGTGGTTTGCAACCCACAAATTGATATTTCTCACAGATGTTGGCGTTGTTTGAGGGTTACTTTGCTCATTGGTAAGAGGGGTAGTTTTGTCACAATTTTCATCCACTTGGTTTCATTTAGCAGGTTTTATGGAAATACCATGTTCTAAGTGGTTAAATCGCACATTGAATATCTTGCTTTTTTGCATGTGTTTGTCGATGGCTGGGGAACCAAGTTTCATGGGTATATTTTTGGTTTTCTTCTACCAAACGAAGACAAGTCATAATACCAAATATGGATGGCTGGGAAAATTCACAGAAAGCTTGAACCAAACGGCCCCTAAAAGCAAACATCTCTAGCTTTATTCAATGTACTTGATATTTTATGCTGATCTTACTGAATTTAGATTTGGTTCGAAGTTGTCTATTGCCAAATCACATGACAATTGACTAAAACCAAATCAACAGAAAAAGCTATTGCACTTGAATGTCTCAGATACAGTGATTGTTGAATATCATATTAATTGTACTTGTGTTCAGGGGCGGATCTACATAATGCTAGGGTGGGCCACCGCCCCCTCTAAAATTTGAAAGAAAAAATTGTGACAGATAAAGAGATATATGGTATTATCCAAAAAAGAAGAGAGATATATGGAGAAAGCTTTGGTTAATAATTTTGCTAAAAGGAAAAGATTCAGTTGTGACCTTATCCAAAACCAAAAGCCACACAGGTTTACTACTTTTGAATATGGCGAACTAGTCTATGAAATATACTTTAGTCTAGACAGGCTCTATTGAATGAGGAAGACGAAGAGATAGGAAAAAAGAAGAGAAAATGGTAGAGAAACGTAATATTATTTAATTTGTTAAGTGCCTAGAGTCTTAACAAACTATAATATTAATGTATTCCATATTCATTCATATTTTTCTAAATAAAATGGTTATTTATACAAAATGAGTAATATATTTGTCAAAATTATTTAGCTATGTTATAAAGGTGAACTAGGTAGATTGATTAGACTTGTCCTCACTCTTTAAGCTTCTACTTTCTCAATCATAAATATAATCAAGAACAAACTTCGAAATAGAATGGAAGACCAATTTCTTTCTTGATGATTCTTTAATTACATACATTGAAAAGGAAATTGTTTTGAGTTTTAGCACAGATTCAATTATAGATGAGTTTAACAATATAAAAACACATAGAATAAGAGTCAAGTGAAGTGATCTTAATTTCTATAATAAATTTCTTTAAAACTAGGTCTGTATTGTATATTTCAAATACTTTTATTTATAATATAGTATATTTTATTTTCGCAACCCAAAACCCAAATTCCTGTGTCCGCCCACCTTGTGTTAATCTTCAAAAAATATCCATATCAATCGAGCTAACGAGCACCCCATCATCTTCCCACTTCAAATCCTTTGCCATTGAATCTTTTCCTATCAATTGAAGAGGAACATCTAATGGGGGTGGACTCTGCACGAAATAGACAACTCAAAGTGGTCACTGAAATAATAATTTGAAAATAAATTGAGAGGTAGTTTTTCTTTATTTTTGGCACAAAAAGTTTAGGATGAGGGGTGAAACAACTGTTAAATTTTACTGGTTGAAACACGTCTAAATTGGCTTTGAGAGGACTTCTTTGAAAAGAGTAAATATGTTTCTAATCACTAACTCTAAAAAAGAAATCACAAGGACACTACCATGTTGCGGATTAAAGGCCAATTGATTCCGCGGAAAAAGGGATGTTGTTTGATTTCATTGGCACCAGTAATTGAACCTAGACGACTGGCAGGGTCTCTTTGCAATAGTGCATTAATCAATTGCCTAGCTGCAAGACTAGCCTGAAAATTGACGCATGATCAGAACAGTAGGTAACTGTAAGAATTTATATATGTAATTCATTTATTAGGCAATGTATTGCAGTAGTTGATGCATGATCAGAACAGTGCATTTACACATCTTTTTAGGTGGTATAGTTTATATGTATATGGATATCAATGAAATATATTATTTTCCACGAAACAGAAATTTGAAAGCAAATCCCTATATTTTTGCGTGCTTATGCTTTTCTATATGTATTTTACTACCCATTATTTGAAGTTGGGAATTGCATGTATTTGATGCAAAAACTTCTTAAATAGGTACCACCTTAAGAAAACGTCCCATAATTTTCAACTAGTAATATCCATCATTTTTTTTGTTTACCGGGATGCTGCTTGGAAAGGTAAGATCCTTGTGTAAGATGTTGGAAAATGTCTTCTGTCTATTCTTTCCTCTAAATGGTGTACGACCGTAGAGCATCTCATACAACAAGATACCTATATTCAGAACATGAAAAATAAAGTTGTGAATATTAAAATAAGGCATCAAGACATCAAAATTAAACATTAACTTAATAAAAGAGGATAAGGAATCCAACCAAGACGAGGGAATGACAAGATAAATCTAACAAAAAGGAGGAAACCATTAACTTTCATGTGCAAGCCCAGAAATGACTTTATATCTCCTATACACCACAAAACGAAAGGCCTTCAGGTTTGCAAAGTGAACCTGTATTGGCCCACTCGAACCTTGTGATGAATAATATTTAATTAAAAGAATGTGGGCATTTGATGAAAGAGGCTATGGTACTAAGTTAAGAACCAATTGAACCTATAAGTTGTTAGAGGGATGATAGGAGTGGTTTTCATCTTTAACATGCCCCCTAATGCAAAATATATGCAGGAAGCATGAATAAGGTATATTCTTCAAATTGTGTCAAGAAGTAATCATTTGGTTATTGTTGGAAACTATGTAAATAGTGCTTAGATTCATTGTATTAGAAAACCAAATCATGTAATTACATTGTGATATTCATATTTCTTACTATTTGACTATATGATTCATTTTCCGTTGCATAGTTCAAGCACATAGATTTCAGCACACGTCTCTCTTTTCTCTCTCTCAACATGGTATCATAGCCCGAGAGGCAACCCTCAGTCATGTACTCGTGTTTATCCAGTGGACCTATTGCCCACCAATGCCTTTCTCCCTCCGGCAAACGTGTTTTCCACTTCAGTTAGCTGTCGAATCACTGTTGTGTCATCTTTTCAGCAGTCTCCTGCCTCACCGTCATCATCAGCCATCACTGAAAGCCTTAACTAAGTTATGTTTTATGATTTGTTTCCTAGTTTAATTAGGATAGAATTAGTATAAATAGAGATTAGTACTTTGCAGTTTATATTACATCATTAATTTTATTATTCTTGGTACTCGTTTCTCTTTCTCTGTACCTAAATCCCTATGATCTCAACAATAGCTATTTATCCCCTCATAAATTTGAATGATATAACCAGAAAGCATGGTACAGAAATTCATTTGGATACTTAAACGAACAAAAAATAAGGCATGCCCCATTATTCGGATTCAAACACAAGGATGGAAGTGCTTACCGAGGGTCCACCAATCTATAGCACTAGTATGCCCAGCTCCGGTTATAATTTCCTGATATAAAGTACCTTTAAACCTTGAAAGATGATAACGATACTGATAACAACAAAAATAATAAAATAATTTTTTTGTGGGCATTATGCTTTTAAGTAGATTACATTAATATGCCCTCATGTTTGATGAAATTATAGTGATGTACCTCCCTTATTTGAATAAAAATTAATATGAAATCAATGCCAACTAGTTTCAAAGTTACAAAGATCTCTATTTTCTCTTTAGTACATCTCTACATGCCCACTTACTTATGAGCCCTGAGGATGAACCATGAACTATGCAAAACCCACCTATACTATGCTGAAATTATAGGGACTTAAGCGCGAAAGGAAGAAAATAGATAAAAGACTGAATAATATAAAATTTATATTGATTTGATATGTTATGATATGATACAAACTACGAAAACTGATCCATTATCCTAATATTAAACTCCATATCCTAATTAATAAATGAGGAAATAAATCATGAAGTATAAAGAGATAAGGACACTATTCCTAATAGATTAATATGAATCTTGGGAGAGCCTTTCCTCAATAGCTATCCCATGAGGTAGGAGAGTCCAAAATCCATATAAACCTTATATTAGTCACCCATATAACCAATATGGGACTCAAGTCCCATACCTTACAATTAGATCGTAACATTCCACCACACTTTGCAGGCTAGTTTTGCACTAGTCTTTTACTAGCCCTGGGCAAATATAAATTGATATGAACTTTGGGAGATATAGTAGAAGGCTCTGATATCAATTGATATGAACTTTGGAAGAACCTTACTCCAAAAGCTAGTCCATGAGGTAGGAGAGCTCAAAATCCATATAAACCCCAAATTAGTCATCCATATAACCAATGTGGGACTCAAGTCCTGTACCTTTCAATTAGATTATAAAATAGATCATCTAAGATACTTATTTTAAGATATAATCAAGATATTATGAGATATTTTTCATATATCCTAATTCCTAACTACTCTGATTACACTAACTTCATGATTTGTTTGACTATTGTATATAAAATAAGCCTAGACAATGTATACCCTTAATATATAATAATACAGTTTTTGAAAAGTTGTCCAGATAGCTACATTAATAATAAGCTTAATGCACATGATTTATAGGCTTCAACTTAAGGGGATGCATTGAAATAGATTGCATTAGCGTACAATTACTTCATTTATTGTAGATAGTTATACTGTTCTACTACAAGCTGCACATAGCCCACTATTTTCGAAACAAACATAAGGGGTTATAACACTTAGGTATTCAACTTACAATTGTTTCTTTCTCCCTCTTTCATTTCACATTTTCAATTTTAACATGGCAAACCTATTTTAAATTTAAAACAGAGGGATGTCAATGTAACTTTAGAAACGGGGGAGATTTACACATTAAACCTTAAGGGTGATCTTTGTCGTTTACTTATATAGTATGAAGCAGAATTGAAATTCACCATACAGGGGCAATGTATTCTTCAGTTCCAACAAAAGAGTTTGATTGTGTAACCGGCTCTGCAACAAATATCGGTGGTGGTTGACTTCGTGATCTTCTTCTATTAGTAGGTACTGAGTGCTTCACAACCTGCAGGAATAACTTCCAATTTAAGCATCTGATAATTATAAAGAAGAAAGACAACCCTAGAATATAAGTTCCTTTACTAATTCTAAGATGCAAGTCCCATAATGACGATGTATAGGAAAATAGAGAAAATTTTCTCAAGCTATGGAACATACATGGCAATACATTTTGTTTTATGTAGTAAGAGTTAACAAAAGTGCTGTTACTAAAATCAAATTGATTGAGATTGAAAACAAAAAGACTTGACATTTCCTGTAAAAGACTACAAGGATATGGTACAAAAGAAGAGCATCTAGACAAACCCAAAATACCATGAGACTTAGCTCAAGTGGTAATGAGAAGAGCAGTTGGGTTTTGATACCTTGTAACTCTCTTAAAGAAGTAACGAATAATCAAAATAAATTCTTTTAAAGAAAAAAATCAGAATTTTTTTTTTTTTTTTTCAAAAAGGAGAGAGAGAGAGAGAGATATTTGAAGACCTGAGTAATACATTTTCTACCAAACTAGATCACTGAAAATATAAAAAGTGTGTGTGCCAGGAACGCCATTTGATTTCTTATGGGTTCAGAATTTCCAATAATTTATATAAATTGAACGTGTTTATACAGGAATAAGGATACATACCTGGGGTTTACAATATGTCATAAATGAGAGGTCAAAATCAGTTAATACAACATGGCCATCCTTCTGAAGTAAGATATTTTCAGGCTTTAAGTCCCGATAAATTATGCCTAAGACAGATACAGTAAAAAGAAAACAATGTTCAGATAACTAAAGAATCAGACTCTTATTTTTTTTCGCTCTCATTATTGTGCATAATGGAAAATTCTTTCAAGACCAATTGCTTACAAGAGAATCACATGCAATATGTCATTGTAACATCCTAAAAATTTATAGGAACGATTAAGAAAGTATCATAAAAAGCCTACAAAAGGAATAAATACCATTAAAGAGTAGGTCATTGGACCATGGAGGAGAATTGGGCCCAAAAACAATGAAAGCCTTTAGTAGGATTAGCTCAAAACCAACAAGATTGACCCAAGAGCCTTAGGCCGCGTAGCCCAATAAGCCCATTATGGGAAGCCTTAACTAAGGTATAATGGAGGTTTAGTTAGTCTTTGAGCTAAAAGTTGGAACCATAGTTTATTAGATTTGACCCTAGTTAGAATAATCAATGTTAGATTAACTTAAGTAATGACTGAGATATACGATAGTTGAGTTCGCAAGCTAAGCCTAGAGCTTAGGACTAACCTAGGCATCATTTTCTCTTACCCTTAGTTAGTTTGTGTACGCAAGTGACCCTTGGTTTGTCTCTTATTAGCCGAAATCTATGAAGGACTAGGAAAACAAACTAGGTTCTAGGAAATCTTGGCTATATGATGAGTTGGTTGAAGTAAGAAAGGTCCTCATTGGCCAATTTGATGAAGGAGGATGTTATGAATGATGGGCCCAAGATGAAGAGAAGAGCTGGAGCCCTTTCTTAGGCCAAAGACTATGTTGTGTAGTCAGCCCAAGAATTGCAATACTGTCATTAGCTATTAGGCCATCACTTGGAGTGTCTGTTGTTATTAGTTGGACTGATGTGTGAGTCATTATATGGTGTCTTACGTGTCTTGTTGTCAATTCTGTTAGAGTATTGTTAGAAAACGCGGCATATATGCACGATAGGTGTCAATGGGAAACACACTTGAATATACAGAACTTTTTTCCAATTGTTTTTCTCTGATCTTCACGCGTTCTTCTTGTTTTCTTCTTTGAGATATCAGTATAGGATCCGCTATCCTATCATTGGTGCTTTCATCTCTTTGGAGCTCAACAAGATTTCACCATGCACGTTCAAGACTTGGCAGATGAGTTTGGAGCGTTCCAAATTCGTATTGATCGTAGCTTGGAAGGCATGCAAGCTAGGGTTGAGCAACGATTCAATGAACATCAAAATCAGTTCATCAGTATTAATGCTCAATTACAAGAGATTCACGCAGCGGTGGTAGGGGCAAATGTTCGAACACATGGTGTGCATTCTGTTTCCGGTACTGATTCTGGAGGAACTTCACAGCCGCGATTTGGTGCTGATGATCCTCGCTTACTCATGAAATCAATTCAGATGGAGTTGCCGGTTTTCAATGGCACTGATCCAAATAGTTGGAATTTTCGTACGGAATTGTATTTCGGGTTGCAGCAAGTTCCTGATGCACTTAAGGTCAGATTGGCTGGAATGAGAATGGAGGGTTTAGCAGGGCCTTGGTTCCAGTGGCTATTCAATGGGGGTTTAATCCAGTTGTGGGAGCAACTGAAATTAGCAATCCCTCAGCGATTTGGAGGTACTGCATATACATATTTGAGGGGAGTGCTTTCAAAGCTCACACAGGAGGGGAATTTGAATGATTATATCAAGAATTTTGAGGCTCTCATTAATCAGGTCACCGAGTTCTCTGATGAGGTGCTTATGAGCTTTTTTGAATCAAGATTGCTACCTGATTTATGAAGGGCAATTTAGCTACATTCCCCTACATCTCTCCATCAAGCAATGCAACTGGCCATTACATATGATGCCCATTTTGTAGATCTACGTTCCTCTTTTACATCTCCAGGGAGCAAGAAGAGTTTCACTAAGAGCTCTTATACTGTGGAGCAACCAAAATCGTTGAACTCCATCATGCCAAATCAGAAGCCTGTGTTTTCCAGCCCTGCCTTCTAATGTACCATTCAAGAAGTTGAGTAATGAGGAATTAATAAAGAAGAGGGAGTTAGGACTATGCTATACGTGTGATGAAAAGTGGAATTCTCGCCATAAGTGTAAGTCCCAGCATTTCCTAATGGTGGGAGATTGGGAGGATTTTGGTGATGAGTCTGAAGAACAAATTGTTTGGAAACCAGAATTGGCACAAGAGGTGACACATGAAGCTGCTTTACACTATCTGAAAGGTGAAAAAATCCTAGAGCTCTTCAATTTCGGGTTGAGTTCAAAGGTAAGTTAATCCCTATTCTGGTAGATTCAGGGAGTTCCCATAACTTCATCCAAAAGCAACTAGTTGATGATGTTGGCTTGCCAACTGTGAAAGTTCCTCGGATGCGTGTGTTTTAGGGGAATGGGGAGTTCCTCATTTGTGACAGGAAATGTTTGAGTGTACCATTGATTATTCAAGGGTATTCTTTTGTGGTCGCTTTGTGGATTATTGAGCTATCTGGCTTTGGAATTATTTTAAGCATTTCATGGTTGAGCCAACTTGGCAGGGTTATACATGACTATGCTAAGTTATCCATGGAATTTATGACTAAGGAAGGAAGGGTGATTTTACAAGGTGAGACTAATTGTAAAGCCGTGGATTCTGTTGAACAACAATGTTTGAGTTTAGAAGGAGAAGAGGAGAGAAGGAGGTGTCTGACATTCTACCAGAACTGTTGGAATTGAAACAAAAAATTCCTATTGCTATTTGGAATATTTTGGTGCAATTCCAACCTGTTTTTCAGTTGCCAAGAGGACTGCCACCTCCCAGGAGCTATGACCATGCCATTCATTTGGTAGACGGAGCACGACCAGTTAATGTCAAGCCATACAGATATGGTCATCATCAAAAGGAAGAAATAGAGAATCAAGTCTCTAAATTACTGGCTTCTGGATTAATTAAGGAGAGCAGGAGCCCATTTTCTTCACCTGTTTTGCTTGATAAAAAATAAGATAATTCGTGGAAAATGTGTATTGACTATAGGGCTTAGAACAACATTACCATTAGAGACCGTTTTCCTATACCAACCATTGATGAGCTACTAGATGAGCTCAAAGGAGCAAAGATTTTTACCAAGCTAGACTTGAGGAGTGGTTACCATCAAATATTATTGGTTCCAGAAGATACTCCCAAGACTGTATTCAAGACTCATGAGGGGCATTATGAGTTCTTGGTGATGCCCTTTGGGTTAACCAATGCCCCCTCAACCTTCCAGGCAGCCATGACCCATATGTTTAGGCCATATCTTAGGAAGTTTATTATAGTGTTTTTGATGATATCCTCATTTATCGTAGTTCTATGGAGGAACATTATAATCATCTTGTAATAACTCTGACTTGTTTGCAGGATATGGTGAAGCTTAGTAAGTGTGGGTTTGCATTGGCTGAAGTGGATTATTTAGGCCATTTGGTTTCTGGAGAGGGAGTGAAAGATGATCCCAAGAAGATTGCTGCCATGAAACAATGGCCACAGTCGAAGACAATTAAGCAGTTGAGAGGTTTTATTGGCCTGCCAGGGTACTATTGAAGATTCGTCAGACATTATGCAGCCTTAGCATCACCATTGACTGATATGTTGAAGAAGGATTCCTTCTATTGGACTGAGGAAGCTGCCCAAGCATTTGAAGCTTTAAAGGAAGTTATGTCTAGAACTCCTGTACTGTCTCTCCCTAATTTCTCCTTGCCTTTTATAGTAGAGACTGATGCTTCAGCTGTTGGTATAGGGGTTGTTCTCCAACAACAGAATCACCCTATTGCCTTCTTTAGCAAGAAGCTTGGACCGAGATGAGGGTAGCATCAGCTTATGTTAGAGAGTTGTATGCCTTAACTGAAGCAGTTAAGAAGTGGCGTCACTATTTGCTGGGCTCCAAATTTACCATTCGTAGAGATCACAGGAGTCTAAAGGAGCTTTTAACTCAGACTGTATAAACAGTTGAACAGCAAAAATATGCTTGCAAATTAATGGGTTATGATTCCTCCATTGAATACAAGCCAGGGACAGCCAATGTTGTTGCGGATTCAATATCAGAAGCTACTTTTTCATTAGTTGATCAAATCCGAGAGGAGAACAAAGTTGATTCTGAATTAATTACTATTCGCCTGAAGTTACAACAAAATGAATTGATAGATCCAGAAATCATTGATAGAGATGGTATCTTATACCATAAAAATCGATATTTGCTGGGAACAAATTCTGCATTGAAGGAAATTATTATGCAGGAAGCACACTCTACTTTGATAGGAGGGCATGCTGGAATTGCTCGAACCTTTTTGAGGTTATCTGCCTCTTTTCATTGGAAGGGTAAGAGGAAGGATGTCCATGAATTTGTCAAGAGATGTTCTACTTGTCAAATGATTAAGACTTCGACTTCACCCCCTCCAGGCTTGCTTCAACCGTTACCTATACCTGATGGGGTATTCGAAGACTTAAGCATGGATTTTATTACAGGAGTGCCAACATCTAAGGGGTTTAATGTTATATTGGTGGTGGTGGATCGTTTAACCAAATTTGCTCACTTTGGTGCCTTAGCCACCCCCTATACAGCTGCAAAGGTGGCCTCTCTATTTTGTGACATGGTGGTCAAACTATATGGGTTCCCAAGAACCATAGTTTCTGACAGAGACTTAGTCTTCTTGAGTCATTTCTGGTCACAACTTCTTAAATGCAGTGGTACAACGTTAAGGACCAGCACAACTTACCACCCACAGTCAGATGGGAAATCGGAGGTCATCAATCGTTATTTGGAGCAATACTTGAGAGCTTTTTGCCATGAGGAGAACCATAAGTGGGCATTGTATTTAGGATGGGCAGAGTATCATTACGATACTGCTGCACATTCAACCATCGGAATGACTCCTTTCCAAGCCCTTTATGGTAAGGCTCCAACAATGATTCCACCCTATCTTAAGGGTTTCTTCCGAGTTGAAGTCGTTGATGCTACACTGAGCCACCAAGAAGAGTTATTGAGGCTTCTCAAGGATCACTTATATAGTGCTCAGAATCGGATGAAGACACAAACTGATAAGCATAGGAAGGATGTTACCCTTTCTGTTGGTAATTTGGTGTTGGTTAAATTGCAGCCATACAGACAGATCACATTAGCCAATAGGAAATGCCAGAAGCTTGCCAAGAGGTATTTTGGTCCGTTTCCTATCACTAAGGTCTTGAGTCCTGTAGCTTACCAAGTGGGGTTACCTGAAGGATGTAGAATTCATTCATCTGTTCATATTTCTGTACTCAAGCCATTTAAGGGTGATGGAGCCACAATTGCTCTACCTTTGCCTGAAATCAGTAATGGTAATCATCTTGTTCAAGTTCCTCTGGCAGCATTGATGTCTAGAAAGGATTTGGAGATGCATGGAGGTAAAAGGCAATGGTTGATCCAATGGACAAATTCTCTTCCTGAAGATGCAACTTGGGAGGATGATGAGAGTGATGTCAACATGTATTATCCGGATTTTGTTTTTCCAGAAATGAACCTTGAGGACAAGGTTCCTGTGGAAGAAGGGAGCAATGTTATGAATGATGGGCCCAAGATGAAGAGAAGAGCTGGAGCCTCTTCTTGGGCCAAAGACTATGTTGTGTAGTCAGCCCAAGAATTGCAATACTGTCATTAGCTATTAGGCCATCACTTAAAGTGTCTGTTGTTATTAGTTGGACTCATATGCGAGTCATTATATGGTGTCTTGTGTGTCTTGTTGTCAATTCTGTTAGAGTATTGTTAGGAACATATATGCACGATAGGTGTCAATGGGAAACACACTTGAATATACAGAACTTTTTTCCAATTGTTTTTCTCTGATCTTCACTCGTTCTTCTTGTTTTCTTCTTTGAGATATCAATATAGGATCCGCTATCCTATCAGAGGATTAAACAACATAGGCTAATTGGTGATAGTAGGATAAGGAAATGATAGACCTTTGCCCTAAGAGGAAAAAAACCTAGGATCTACTAAACATAGGGATTAGTGCAACCGCTGTGTAAGTTGAAATAAGAAAAGCTCCCTCATTGGTCGACACATGTGATGGAGGATTACAGAGAATGTGATAAAAAATGAGATTCGTTTATAGTAAAAGGAGGCAAATAATTAGCAAGATAGGAGAGAGTAAAACAAGGGCTCTCATTGGTTAATTTCAAAAAAGAAGGATAAGAAGCTTCTTGCATGAAATTTCTGCATTGATGAAGGCATGCAAGAGGCTAGGGTTTAATGACCTGGACTACGTGGGGAAGAAGGTTGTCACGACCAAGAGCACAATAAATTGGGCAACCTAACTTCCCTCCAATACTCACCAACAACATTTGAAAGCTTTGAGAGAGAGCTTACAGATTGAGAGGGAGACCAAGAGCTAAGAATTATCGAGCTTTCTTTCAAAGGTTCTCAAAGGGGTAGGAATTATCTTATTTTTATACCATGGCATCTTCTTATTCGCAAATATCTCCAAACCAACTATGCCCACTGCATAGTAATCGTTCTAACGTTAATGGTGTAAATGAGTTGAGTTGAGTTAGGATTTGATTTAAATAGGTCATGTCTGTGTAAAATATTTTAGGCTTGACTTGATCTGTTAGCCTTATGTAGACCCAAATTAAAAATTTGGTCTGACCTATATTTAAAAAACAAAAGGCTTGCCTAGACCTGTTAGCTTGTTTAAGTCTATTACGCATTCAATAATTAAAAAATTAATTAAAATAATATTACTTTATAATTGAAATCATTAAAATAATAATTTTATTTATTTTATTTAAAATAAATAATATGATATAGGCCAGCATGTAAGCTTATATGCTAGTCCTTGTAAAAGAAAGCTTATAGCCTGCTTTCTAAAAAGTCTTTTTTAAAAGTTTGAGCCTGTTCTATTTTATTAGATATAGTAGGTCAAACTTGGCCTGAATAGATTGTCTAATCCATTTACATCCCTACTCATTGTGCCTTAATACTAGTGAGAAAGTCTTATTGCGCCTCCGTCTAGCAACAATACGATGTGCCTTCAACATTTGTAATGAGTAAAAAATTTTCTAACCAGGTCTTAAAATTCTCGAATCTAAAGCACCTTGTCCAAGTTATCCAAATCTCGGAGGCTTGTCATCATTTATTGCTACACATGCAGCCCGTGCCTTCAAAAGCCATCATATTTTAATGCTTTTTACACTGATGTTGGAATTCTAATGGAATTAGGGGCTAAAACAAAACTCTTAAGCTGCACATAAAGGTTTTTAGAAGAGAAAATTTGAGAGATAGAGTACTAAGTGAAGGAATTTTCCCCAGCCTTAGTCTTAGTTGGCTCAAAAGCTGATTTAGTTGAGTCACCAGAAAAAAGGAATTAATCCTCGCACATTAGTAAATTCAAAAAGTAATGGAAGGGAGACTTAGGAAGGAGGACTCAACTTCAACTATGGATTGAAGAACATTCTTCCCCTAAAGGTGATGACAAAGTATGACACATCTTCATGAAAGGTGATTGATATGAACCTCGATAGAGTCTCACCTTAAAAGTTAACTCATAAGGTAGGAGAAAAGTCCATATAAACCCCATACTAAACCCTTATATTTCCGATGTGAGACTCAAGTCTCATACCTTGCAATTGGATATAACATCTTACTAGCCCCGACGTCCAACAAACTGGCTTTGTGCTAGTCTTTTACTAGCCCTGGGCAAATACTGGAATGCCAGCATCACCAGCTACATAATTCAATTGCAACTGGGAGACATAGTGGAAGACTCTAATACCAATTGATATGAACCTTGGGAGAGTCTTACTTTAAAAGCTAGCTCATAAGGTAGGAGAGTTCAAAGTCCATATATACCCCATACCAGGCCCTTATGTTTCCGATGTAAGACTCGAGTCCCATAATATGAATTAAGTATGTGGTGAACAAGACTAACATTTCCAATCGACTGCTAATACAACTTCCCCACAATATGAATTAGGAACAGACATTTGGAATAGTACTCTTGTAATTTCCACTAAATGTTGATTCTTTCATTTGATAACACCATTTTCTGAGAGGTATTCAACATGTGAGTTCATAAATAATATCATGTTCCCTTAAGAAGGTAAAAAATGGCAAGTTGACACACTCTCTACCATTTCCAGAGCACAAGGACTTGATAGACTTTTCAAAATGTGTTTTAGTAATAAATAAAAGTCAACAAAATAATGGTATACCCTTTTGATTTGACTTTCATCTGGAATAACCAAGTCACTTGAGTATTGTAATCAACAAATGAAACAAACCATCTTTTATCGAAAAATATTAGAAATAGAACAAGATCCCCAAACATCAGAATTAATAAACGAAAAAGGTTCAACATTTTTTTGAGAACTGGGAGAAAAGGTTACCCCATGATGTTTAGCCAGTTTACAAGCATCACAGTGAAAATATTGAACAACTTTTGAAAATAAAAAGGGAAACAAAAACTTTAACAAAGAAAAAGGAGGGTGACCTAAATACCTATATTGAAGCCAAATTTGTGAAGCGCGAGACTAAGAATTGAACTTTTTAACTGGTAGCTTCTGATTGTGACTGCCAGGATCAGGTTTGTTGAGGATATAATATAACCCTCCCTGCTCTTTAGCAATGCCAATCATCCTTCTCGTGGAACTTGAAAGACACAATGAAAATGGAAGAAAGTGACTGCAGAATTTAAGTCTTTGGTTATTTTATGAATGGAAATCAAATTACTGGAAGTTATGGAACATGTAGACATTTTTCGAGTGTAAGGAAGGTTGGAGGTTGATAGTATCACAACCAACAACAGAGGTATGGGAACCATTAGCTTCGGTTGTAGTATGCTTAGTGTAACTAGGTTGATAAGAGTGAAAATGTGATGAACTAAAATTCATATCATTAATAGCTCTAGGGATTAGGTTTAGAGCCTATGAGCCTTTAAAGGCAGTACTAGAGGTAGTTAAGGGTTGAAAGAAAATTTCGTATTTTCCATAATTTAGTGTCTGATGGTAAGGACAACCCTAAACAAGGAAAAAAGTCTATTGGGGAGCACATCAAAAAATCAGAGAGTAGAGAAGAAGGCTGAACAAATACCAACGTAGGGTGCAAACAACTGGAAACTCACCAGATCTAAAGAAAGAAGGGTGCAAGCACCCTAGACAACAAAGGAGAAGGCTGGACAAACACCAAAACAGGGCCCAAGTAGGTGGAATAGAACTCACTAGATTCGGGAAGAGAAGACTGGGATAGATCGAACATGAAAATACACTTATGATTTGTGGGTTACCAGGCAGAAAGATTGCCAGAAAATTTTTTCAGTGTCGACCGATTGTGGGTGGCAACGGTGAAGGGCAGACAACGAAGGTTAGACCAGTAGTTTTCAAGCATAGTGAAGGCACTACAGATAACAACCCGCAATTAAGGCGGCATTCTTACTAAAGGCAGTGGATATAACAAAGTCAAACGACTGCAAGAAAGGTAGACTTACGGTATTGCTTGAATAATCAAGTACATGGATTTACAATATACAGCCTGATACAAATAATTGTTAATAATTACATACCTAATTAAAGGGATAATTTTAGGGAGGCATATTGGGAGAAACCATATATAAAGAACCAATTCAACCCAAAAGCTTAAGCTGTTGTGATTTTATATATCTCTAACACGTCCCTTCACACAAGAGCCTACTAGGTTTGAAGGATGGACAATGCACAGGCCCATTTACCTTTGCTAAGAAACTCCATAAAATTTAATTAATTATTAATTAAATGGATGGCGGAGAGGATCGAACCCGTGATATCGATGCTCTGATACCATGTAAAGAACAAATTTAACCCAAAAACTTAAGCTGTTGGGTGAGGCTACATTAATAGTTTTATATATCTCTAACACCACACTTATAATTTGTATCATAATTTCCCTATAATATGACTTATCATAATCTCTCTCATAAAGGAATACCAAACCAATAATAATTACAATATATACATGGAGTATTTACAATAGTGTTACTGAAGACACCAACAGATTCGGCTCAAAAATTTATTGTCAAGGTCTTCCCATTGACTAAAACGGTCAATATGAGAAATGATATCACCATTCAGAATCTCTCCGGGAAGCTTGGGAGAGGTACAAGAATTTGCTTAGGAAATGTCCTTCTCATTCGCTACATAAATGGCTTCAAGTTCAGATCCTCTATAACGGTATGTTGGGCCTTTATTCATAGTGCTATTAGGAGGAGCTCTTTTGGGAAAAGTCCATAGATGAGTCAAGTCTAAGATTTGCTTAAGCAATGGTCTCTAACAACTACCAGTGGCCTTTTCAAATGATGACTACGAGAAAAGTGGCCAATGTTCCAAGGTTGATGTGATAACTTCCTTATCCGCTCAAACAGCCACCATTGTAAACAAGACTGACACTTTTGGGTGTTCTTACGGACCAAAGGCTCTTTGTGAATGTTAAGTACGCAGAGATGAGAATTCTAGTGACCGCTGACCTTCTAATATTGAAAAAGCACAATATGTTGGAAATCAGGCAGCAAATTTATCCATACTCCGACAATTATTATCCAAGGCAAAGAATTGTCCAAACTTTTCATGGAACAATAATGAAGGACCTTCTTCTAATGTAGAGCAAGTATAACTTGCAAACACAAGCAAGAGCTCCACAACAGAAGAGTCATCATTGGAGGAGATGCTCAAGCATTACATTGTAAAGAGTGATGCGACCCTTCAAAAACTTAGTGGCATCACTAATGGCTATTCAGACAAATGCTATTAATCATCATTCTTAAGGAACATTTCCAATTGATACTGAACCTATCCTAGAGGCAAAACAAAGGAGCAATTCAAGGGTGTCACTTGTAGAAGTGGTATAGTGCTATAGAGAATATTCGCAAGAAGCTAGAAGCCCCAAGTGCGAATTCTAATGAAGAAGTAATTAAGAAAGAATATAAAGAGGAAGTTGTAATTGAAAAGAAGGAAAAGGCCACGGTTGAGAAGAATAAATTCATTCCAACCACCCCACCGAATTTTAACAAAAATTGTGGAACATCCGTAGGTTTTTAAAAATTAATTACTGTATGGTAGCACCTAACAAAAAGATCCTTCCAACTGTATTGTTACTGAACAGTGAATACCAAAATACCATAGAAGATATTATGAACTAAACCCATGCAACTATACAGATTGATGATATATTGAATAACAAACAGCCTAAGAAGGTAATATGAACTTATAAAATAATGATATAATCAGCCACGTACCTAAACAGTGGAGATATTCCAAACAAATGACAACCTCTGCAGCATAGAATCTGGTTACGTGATAGAAGTTAACAAAAAATATAAGGGTCGATATTGGATATTATAAATTTATATAATACAATCATCTGTTTTTTATTAGGTCTAGTTGGTATATGTCCAGGTTAAATGTATGTAGTTAGTAGTCAATTCAATTTGATATAGAATAGCTATTAGCTTATTATATGTGAAGAAAATCAGAATTCAAATATGTTTTCGTTTTTATTTCCTATTAATTAGGATTGATTATGATTGATTAGGATTGATTGTGATTAGGATTGATTAGTCGTCGCTGAGTCATTCTTAGCGATTCTTCCTTGTATAAATACACACTCATGTAATTTATTCAATATCAATATACAGAAACCTTTTTTCAATATGGCATCAAGAGCGGGTTCGTTCCTACCCTAAATCAGCCACCTTCAAGGCTGAAATCATCCAAAAATCACCCAAACACAATCCAACCTAAACCCAAATCCCAGAAAACCATATCTACAGACCTCCAATCAAGAAGGTGGAGGTACCATTCAACTCAGAAGGCTCCGACGAGTTGAACGCAGCCGGACCCGTTGCCGTCAGACCTCCCACGCGCCGCCACACGCGCGGCTCCTCTCCGGCGCGTGTCATGCACGCGCCGCCTTCCCGGACTTTTTTCCCGGCGCGAGCTGCCCAGATCACCTCGTCGGCCTCCTTTGTCCCTGTTCCAGTGGTCAAATATCAAATTGGAGAAAAAAAAAATTTGGGGTCCACGGTCAAACCTTCACTTTCTACTCATGGCTTCTTTGAATCGTTCTTCCGCCTCCTCTTCTGCCCCAAATTCTCAGCCCTCTGGAGACAACTTAGGTTTGCAGATCACTAATCACCGGTTGAACGGTAAGAACTTTCTGCAATGGTTTCAATAGGTTAAGTTGGTCATCCGGGCAAAGGGTAAGATGGGCTATCTCGAGGGAAAAATTAAGAAACCTACTGAGGATTCTCCTAATTATGATGATTGGGAGATTAATAATTCCTTGGTCATGGCTTGGCAGACTAATTCCATGGAACCACAAATTGGCCAAACCTATCTGTTCTTCGATACTGCCAAGGAAATTTGGGATACTGTTCAAAAAAATTACTCAGATCTGGAGAATACCTCTCAAGTCTTTGAACTGAGAAATAAGTTGAGAGACTTTCGTCAAAGGTGTATGACTATTACTGAATATTTTACTGCACTAACAAATTTATGGCAGGAATTGGATCTTTATTATGCATCCGATCTTAAGGGATTGGAAGCTAATACCCAATTTAAAAAACACTTGGAGAAGGAAAGATGGTATGATTTCCTTGCCGGACTCAACCGAGATCTTGATGAGGTTCGTGGTCGAATATTGGGGCAGCGACCGTTACCTTCACTTGCTGACGCCTTTGCTGAAGTTCGTAGAGAAGCCAGTAGACGGAGAGTAATGCTGGGAGAAAAGGAGTCGCTTGATAAGTTTGATGATATGTCTGCATTAGCTGCCAACCGTACCATTGACCGTTCCTCTGGAGAATCAAAACGGGATGGTCGTCCGTGGTGCACCCACTGCAATAAAATTGGTCATACCCGTGAGAAATGTTGGGAAATCCACGGGAAACCTGCAAATTAGAAGCCCAAAGGACAAAATAAAGGTCGTGCATATCAGGTCTCTACTGATGACAAGGTTGATGAGCCCCATGCATCCTCTGACTCTGATGGTGTCTTTCTTAGCAAGACTCAGTTTGAACAACTTCAGAGACTTTTGACTCAACCTCCTAAGGCCACTAGTAATATGGTCCAGCAAGATACAACTTTCCATGTTGATAGTCAAAATCATTGGATCCTTGATTCTGGAGCCTCTGATCATATGACAGGTAATCTTGGCTTGTTTTGTTCATACACTCCATATTCTGAACCCTTTCGGGTTAAGATCGCCGATGGCAGTTTTTCCCAGATTGCGGGACACGGAACCATTAAAATCTCTGAGCTGATTAATTTGACATCAGTTCTTTATGTTCCTTCTCTGGCTTGTAATCTCATTTCCATTAGCAAGCTAACTTCTGAGTTGCATTGCTTTGCTAAATTCTTTCCACATGGTTGTGTTTTTCAGGAACAGGACTCGGAGAGGATGATTGGCAGTGCTAGAGAGGATGGTGGACTTTACTACTTTGAGGAGGATGTGACTCATGAAGCTGTTTTCGTAGAAAAAAACTCTATGTTTTCTTTTGATTCATGTAATGATGTTATGTTGTGGCATCATAGGCTAGGCCATCCAAATTTTATTTATCTTCAGAAGTTGTTACCAAACTTATTTATTAATAAAAGTCCTAGTTTGTTTTCTTGTGATATTTGTCAACTTGCCAAGCATACTCGTGCTCATTATCCTTCTAAAGTTCACCATGACTCTTCCCCATTTTCCTTAATTCATAGTGACATATAGGGTCCATCCCGTGTTAAAAGTATTTCAGGTACTCGATAGTTCATTACCTTCATTCATGACCATTCTCGAGTCTGTTGGGTATATCTTCTAAAGGACAAGTCTGATGCTGCATCCGTGTTTAAAAAATTTCATGCCATGGTTCAAACCCAATTCCAAGTTGCTATACAAATTCTTCGTACAGATAATGGCAAAGAGTATTTTAACTCTATTCTTGGAGAATATCTTTCCCAACATGGCATCCTTCACCAAAGCTCGTGTCTTGACACACCCCAACAAAACGGAGTTGCGGAAAGAAAAAACCGACATCTCCTAGAAGTTGCTCGGGTTCTTATGTTTACCACGAGTGTTCCTAAATATCTTTGGGGAGAGGCAGTTCTCACTGTCTCGTATCTGATCAATCGAATGCCATCTTGTATTCTAAAATTTCAGTCTCCTCTTTCTAGTTTTTTTCGTACCTTCCCTTCCTTCCGAGGCGTCTCCTCCTTACCTCTCAAGTTATTTGGTTGCGTTGTATTTGTCCATATTCCCTCCCATCAACGGTCTAAGCTTGATCCTAAGTCTCTCCAGTGTGTCTTTATTGGTTATTCTCCTACTCAACGTGGCTATAAGTGTTATTCACCCTCTCTTCATAAGGTCTTTGTCTATATGGATGTCACCTTTTCTGAGAATGACCCTTTCTTCCCCTTGACTTCTCTTCAGGGGGAGTCTATAGGAGTAGATGAAGATCAGTCATGGGAACCTACTGATGCCACAATATTACCTCTACTTTTGGAAACAGGGGGAGCTACAGAATCCTCACCATCAGAAGCCTTCTCAAAATGGGGACAAGTTTATAGCAGGCGAAAGCCTCCTTAAAGTGTGAATAACCCAGAGCCTCTACACTGCCAGGATTCTGAACCATGTTCTAGTTCCAGCACCCCAACACTTGAGTGTCAAGGTGAAAATGATCTACACTTGCCCATTGCTCTCAGAAAAGGTACTCGATCTTGTACTACTCATCCTATTTCTAATCATATTTCATATGGAAAGTTGTCCCCAGGGTTCCGTGCTTTCAATACTATGTTGGATAGTACAAAGATACCGAGAAATATACATGAGGCTCTCGATGATAAAAAATGGAGGGATGCTGTCTTTGAAGAAATGAATGCTTTAGAAAGAAATGGAACTTGGGAGATAGTGACCCTACCCAAGGGAAAACAGGCAGTAGGATGCAAATGAGTGTTTACAATAAAATTCAATGCAAATAATAGCATCAACAGATACAAGGCAAGATTGGTTGCAAAGGGTTTCACTCAGACTCATGGGATAGATTATCATGAGACTTTTGCTCCGGTTGCTAAAGTCAATACCATCCGAGTTCTCTTATCTCTTGCTGCCAACCTAGAATGGCCTCTGCAACAGTTAGATGTGAAGAATGCATTCCTAAATGGTGACTTACATGAAGAAGTCTATATGGATCCTCCGCCTGGTTTTGAAAAGAGAAATCGATCAGTGTGTAAACTAAAAAAGTCTCTATATGGATTGAAACAGTCTCCCAGAGAATGGTTCGACAAATTCACACAAACAGTTAAAAGAAGAGGCTTCATTCAAGCACAAACTGATCATACTCTCTTCCACAAACACTCTAAGGATGGTAAAATTGCTATTCTTATTGTATATGTAGATGATATAATTCTTACAGGTGATGATATTGAGGAATTGAACACCTTGAAGAAATTTCTAGCAGCTCAATTTGAACTCAAAGACCTTGGGACTCTCAAATATTTCCTTGGTATGGAAGTTGCTAGGAGAAAAACAAGCATCACTCTCACACAAAAGAAATATGTTCTAGATCTTTTGTTGGAAACAGGAATGTTAGGGTGTAAACCTGTTGAGACACCTGTGGAACCTAATACCAAGTTAGGTATTGAAGATGGGAATGAGGTGGATAAAGAACAATATCAGCGATTTGGTTGGTAAACTAATTTACTTATCTCATACGCGTCCTGACATTGCCTTTGCAGTGAGTATGATTAGTCAATTCATGCACTCACCCAAGGAGAAGCATCTTAGTGCAGTCTATAGGGTGCTTAGATACCTCAAGAACACTCCAGGAAGAGGATTATTCTTTAAAAAGGGGTATAAAAGGACAATTGAAATTTACATTGATGTAGATTGGGCAGGCTCATCAGTAGACAGGAGATCTACCTCAGGCTATTGCACCTATGTGTGGGGAAATCTTGTTACTTGGAGAAGCAAAAAGCAAACAGTGGTTGCGAGAAGTAGTGCTGAGGCAGAATTTCGAGCTTTAGCTCATGGAGTTTGTGAAGGAATCTGGTTGAGAAGACTTCTTCAAGAATTGAAGATTTCATATTCCCTACCAATAAAACTATATTGTGACAACAAGGCAGCTGTTAGCATTGCTCAAAATCCTGTGCATCATGATCGAACAAAGCACGTGGAAGTTGATCGTCACTTCATCAAAGAAAAATTAGATGATGGAAGTGTGCGTATGATATATGTTCCAACCAAAGAGCAAACTGCAGATATCTTTACCAAGGGCCTACACCGTCCAGCATTCGAAGACTTGATTGGCAAGTTGGGAATGATCAACATTTACCTCCCAACTTGAGGGGGAGTGTAGAAAATCAGAATTCAAATATATTTCTGTTTTTATTTCCTATTAATTAGGATTGATTATGATTGATTGTGATTGATTAGAATTGATTGTGATTAGGATTGATTAGTCATCACTGAGTCATTCTTAGCAATTCTTCCTTGTATAAATACACACTCATGTAATTTATTCAATATCAATATACAGAAGAAACCTTTTTTCAATAATATGATATTGGGCTGCGCCTATCATTCTTCTACTGGTCTTTATTTCTCAGTACAAATAAAGTTTTAGGAGAAATAAATGTACTGATCATTCTGGTCCGTGAAGTTCTGTTAGATACTTAATGGGAAACCAAAAATACCTTGCTGATTCTTCTTTGAAAATCTTCATGGGTTGCTTGTCAAGCAATGCAAACATCTCTCCGCCGGAGCAAAAGTCAGTAATCAAACACACATGTGTAGAAGTCTGTTAAGACAAAGGAAATATCAGAACAGACGGCTAAAAGACAACTGAATTGGTACCAGCTCGAGTTGTTAAGATTTGGGTATAACATTGACACGAGAGGTTCAGTTCCTCTAAGCCTTTCTCCCTCCCCTACCTAGAAGCTTGGAACAAACACTAAAAAAAGGAAAAAGAAAAAGTGGGCTAACAACTCTCCCTCAATAAGACAGCATTAAAAAAGAAGAAGGAAGAACATACCAGTATAAAAAGAAGATTATGGAAAATAGAGTAACTAAAGACTCATAATTTGGGTGTATTGTACATCATCACTATGCATTTTACTTTTTGTACACTAAATGAATTTGGGTGATACTGTTTAACATATTATGTAGTAATTTTGTAGGTAGTATTTTTAGGAATTTTATTTAGTTAAGCCAAGTAGCTTTGAGAATAACATTGGAAGAAATAGAGTCCTAATAAGATACTATATAGGGTAGACTATTCTAGAAAGGTTTTTACTTGTCAATCAAGATTTGCTATAACTATAAGGCCTGGTAAAAATAAAAAGATGATACAATCATACAGAACTTTCATTAATTATGAATTGTTCCAGAGGTTCTTCCTCATTTCTAGTGGACTCCAAAGCCAGAGTTACTGCTTAATGGATTCTAGTTTGTCTGGTAGAACAATATCTAGCTAGAACTTCACAGTCCAGTCCTGTATTGATCTTAATAGATTTGTTATATTTACCTGAAATGAGGTATATAGTGTTGGAAGAAAAGGATGATCCAGTAATGATATAATCTCTCTTTCAATGCATGCTCGGTGAACCTGTAATAGCAAATATATTCCATCTAAATATAATGAGTGAGAAAACACTAGTTCTCTCAAGCCCAAGTAAAAGAATAGCTTAGAGAAAAAAACATTAAAAGAAAGGAATAGCACGTTGTATTTCCAGAAAATAGATCAATTAGCTTATTTTCAACAATTGAAGGGAAGAGTGCAGAAAACCTTTAAAAAAACTAGTAACTTTCTTACATATCCAGACCTTATTACGATTTAACATTACAGATTTTTCCATTGCCTTCATTGCATATAGTTCGCCGGTACCTTGGAGTTCCACCAAATGAACACTGTAGCACAAAACAGAATGACACTTCGATTAAAAAGCAGAACAACTTTGATTCTAGGAAAGTGAATTTTAAAGTATAAGCCCACAAACAGAAACTCATCAAAGTGTTTAATGGTACAAATGTGTTTTAGTGAAATGACAGATGAAAAGCAAAGTGAAAAAAGTTTGTTGCTTTTAATCAGTTAACCATTTACTTTTCAAAACCTTACTTTATATTTTTCCAACCATGATTGGTTATGAGGCATTCATAACAACTTTTGTACAAAAGCTTTTGCACCAAATAGCATTGTTATACGCAGAATCAGAATCCAATTTCAGAAACACTCATAATTCAAGCAAGATTTTCAGGAAAATCAAAATGTGAATGTTATTGACAATTCGAAACAAGTTGACCATCATATTTATGTGGATCTAATGCTTGAATGGAGTAAACATAGGGCTTTCCAATCTGTTCCAAATTTGAAATGTGATCATCAGCATGATCATAGAATTTATTGCCTGATTATCACAATCAGGGTTTTCATGCCAGTGCATCCTAATCAGAAGAACATTTTGCCTGATAACTATCATAACCATAGGGATTGTTAGCCTAATTAATCATCAGATAATGATCAATCTGTTCCAGTTTTTAAAATATTAGATGGCAAACAAACTGTGTTTGAAAGATATGGATCCATCCACTATAGTAAACCCAATATTAAGAAAGGTTGGGTTGTTAAGAAGTAGGTGAAAATCAATACGACTCTAGAACACAGCCATGCCAGGTGCTGCATCACACATTCAGTTGCAGATTCAGAGGGTATAGTGAGAGATATAGACATGTTTCAGCATTTGGCAAAATGCTCAACGTTGGCAGGTCCAATTCAAACAATGTCTGGTCATGCAGACAATGTTGAATATCATCATGATTCCTATTAGAATAGTATGTTAAAGTAGTACAATGTATATAATAGAATAGTCCCACATTTTGTATAAGATAGATTAGTTTATGTACTTGTTAATATATATATATATATATATATATATATATATATATATATATATTCCCTGTGTGCTCGTATTAGACACACAATCATTCCATCTTAAGTTGGTATCAAAGCTCTTTGTTCAGCAAACTTTCGCTTCTACTAAAACCCTAAGTCCACTGCTTAGGTGTTCTCTCCTTCCTTGTCGTGCGTCCCTCCGGCTTGCAATTGTCAGAAGCACTATTCACAGACAGAGTTACTGTTCACGTCACCGGAAATACTTTCCCAACGTCCTTTTTCGGTCGTTTCAGGACAGAACTGCTCGGTTTTGTCTCCTCTTTCCGGATCTGCTCTTGGTTCTTCGTGGGTCTCTTTTTTGGCGCGTGTTTCTTCTTGTTTGGCTATCAGTTACATTCTATTTTCTTTGTTGTGCATGTTTTATTTCCTTCATAAGGGCAGAATCATCTCCTGTTCACACGAAATATGAGGAGCATTGTTACACGAAGTATCCTCACTTGCGACCCTCTCATGCTGCATATATAGCTTAGTCAGATACTGCTTTATCTAGTTCAGTCTCTCTCTCTCCTACAGACTATGCAACACTCCAGACTCTTCTCAGGAAGGCTTCTCCTTAGTTTCAGCCTTCTGCTCCAGAAACTGGTAATCTTGTTGCTTGTGTTTCTCATTCTACATCACTTGGTCCTTGGATATTTGACTCAGGTGCTACCGATCACCTCAGTGGTAATAAGGAACTCTTTATATCTCTTACTTATTCCGATCATTTACCTTCATTTGCCCTAGCTGATGGCACAAAGCCCCTGTTCGTGGGATTGGACAAGCTCGTCCAACCTCGTATTTGACCTTGACATCTGTCTAGTACATTTCTGGCATCCCTTATAACTTAATTTCTGTTAGTAAATTGGTCCACTCCCTTACTTGCATTATTACCTTCTTTAACCATTCTGTTTCTGTGTAGGATCCGGTACGGAGAAGACGATTGGAATGGGCCATGAGTCACGAGGTCTTTACTATCTGATTGTGCCTGGTCCTTCAGTGGCATGCTCTCTCACAGAATCTCCACAACTTATCCACAATCACCTTGGTCATCCAAATCTTTCAAAATTGCAGAAGATTGTTCCTCTTTTATCTAGTCTTCAGTCTTTATATTGTCTATCGTGTCAGCAAGGGAAGCACACACGCTCCTTCTTTGTCAGTCGAGTCAATAAAAGAGCTTATGCTCTTTTCTCTCTTATTCATTTAGATATTTGGGGTCATATTCGTACTTTGTCTGTTTTAAGCTTTTGGTATTTTGTTACGTTTATTGATGATTATTTAATTAAAAATCGTTCTGAGTTATTCTCCATTTATAAAAGGTTTTCTGCTGAGTTATTCTCAATTTGGTGCCTCTATTCGTATTTTACGTTGTGATAATGCTAAGAAATATTTTTCTTTTTACTTTTCTAATTTCTTGGCTTTAAGTGTATTTTTTTTAGTTATTATCGCCTTCAAAAGGATTATAGTTGTTATTCTCCTAATCTTAAGCGTTATATTGTTTCCACTGATGTCACTTTTCTTGATCAACAACCCTTTCATTCTATCTCATCTCAATTGTCACAAGTTGATTAGGTTTTTCCTATTCTTTTTCTTGATTTTTCTTTACTAGCTACAGGTGACTCAATCCTAAAGGAGCGACCTCTTGTTTCCATCCCTGAGGACCGCCCTTCCTCACCTATCAACGTCGTCAGACTGTGCCTCCTGTGGACTTGACCCTGGTTGACTCATCGCCTTCTCCTGTCAACTCTTCCCCTCCGGATCCTTCACTAGAGGCTCTTCCCATTGCCCAAAGAAAAAATATACGTACTAGTCGTAACCCTTATCCTTTTTGTACCTTTTTGAGCTATGACCGTCTTTCTATTCCTCATTTCACCTTTGTTTCTAGTCTTTTTTCTGTTTTTATCTTAAAACCACATGCGAAGCACTTTCCCATCCAGGGTGGCGCCAAGCTATGCTTGATAAGATTATCGCTCTTCATCCCAATGGCACTTGGGATCTTGTTCCTGCTCCTTTGGGGAAGTCTATTGTTGGTTGTCGATGGATCTTTACTGTCTAGGTTGGATCTGATGGCCATGTTGACCGTCTCAAGGCGTGCTTAGTCGCCAAGGGCTTTACTCATATTTTTGGCATTGACTATAGTGACACATTCTCTCCTGTCGCTAAGATGGCATCTGTGAGCATGTTTCTTGTCTTCGCTGTTGTTCGTCACTGGCCACTCCTTAAACTAGACTTAAAAATTGCTTTTTTTCATGGTGATTTACAGGAAAAGGTTTACATGGAGCAACCACCTGGCTTTGTTGCTCAGGGGGAGTCTGAAATAGTGTGTAGACTTCGTAAGTCCTTATATGGCCTTAACAGTCTCCTCGGGTGTGGTCCAGCCGTTTCAGCTATGTCGTTCAAGCTTTTGGCTTGCTTAATCCATAGTAAGGTTGATTATTCTGTGTTTTATAGGTGCACATCTTCTGATAAGTGCATCTATCTGTAAGTCTATGTCGATGACATCATTCTCACTAGAAGTGATAAAGCTGGGATTGACCAATTAAAACAATATTTGTTCAGTCAATTTCAAACAAAGGATCTTAGTAACCTTCGTTACTTCTTAGGGATTGAGGTGACACAGTCTAGACAGGCCATTTCTATTTGTTAAAGGAAATATGCCTTAGATATCTTAAAAGAGACTAGTATGTTATGGTGTAAATCAGTTGATACACTCATGGATCCCAATATCCATTAGAACTGGTGTGTTTGTTCTAATGGAGACAAGCTTCTTACAACACTATTGCAGAAAAATAAACCCAAAAGCTCACCCTTTGAACCAACACACCTAGGTTCCTAGAGATCCCTAATACCTTCAAATAGTCATGGAACCAGAAAATTATATTAAAGTAAAATAATGGAGACAAGCTCCTTACAACACTAATTGCAGAAAAATAAAACCAAAAGCTCACCCTTAGAACCAACACACCTAAGTTCCAAGTGATCCCCAATTCCCCCAAATAGTCACTTAATTCATGCCTACCTCACTCTAGACACTCCCCCTCCTTTTATCCTATTCTCTAAGAATATTCTAGAACAATTCTCTACCTAACTACCTAACCCACTCACCACTTTTCAAGCCTATAAGTCTAATCACATTCTATTCTTCAAACAATCAGATGATGGAAAAAAAATCTGATTGTATATATGGATGATATTAAATAAACCAGAGATGATATAGAAGAAATAGAAACGGAAGAAAGTTCAAGGGAGTGGATTTGAAATTAAAGAACTTTAAGAACTCAGATACTTCTACGGAATGGATGTAGCAAGAAGAGAAAATAATATTACAATTTTCCCAAAAAAGGTACACTTTAGAGTTGTTGAAAGAAAAAGGGACGCTTGCTGTAAACCAGCTAAAACACCTATGGACTGAAATATGTGTTTTAAAAAGATTGCAGATGGAGTTTCATAAGACAGGGGAAGATATCAACTGACTAGTATGAGGCTTTTATAATTGTCCATACAAGACCAGATCAGAAATCTAACTTGAATCTCTTGGGTTTTACCATATCTGAAATCTACACTAGGAAAAGGCATATTGTTTGAGAAAAATGAACTAAGAAACGTGGAGGATTTTACTAATACAGATTGGGCAGGTTCAATGAAGATAGAAGATAAATTTCAGGTTATTGTAAAAAGGTTTGGGACAACAAAGTAGCCATTTGTGTAAGCAATATTTCGATTCATCATGACTGCACTAAGCATGTTGAGATAGATCGGCAATTTATCAAGGAAAAAAAAAGATGGAATTGTGATAACCTAAGAGAAATAATATTAATAACAGTAACAATAATAATAATAGTGTGTACCCTTTTTTGTATAATTATATCATGCCAGACATGTTGGGTTTAGCTTAAAGTGATGTTATAAACATTGATATATTTGGTTGACACTGAATGTTAGTAGTATTGGTTATCATTTAATTGGTAATATGAACAGTTATTTTCATTTTGTTAGAAATAATAATAGTTTTGTTATTATTAGTTTATTATTCTAGAAGGTTATTTGGGCTTAGCCCATTAGGTCATTTAACCTCTTTAAATAGAGGACTCTTGTACAGCATTATACAGAATATACAATACATTCATCCTTTTCAAGTTGGTATCAGAGCTTGTGTTCCAGGAATCCTGCTTCGGCATATCGTGCCGTGCATCATACCGGCAACCATCCTTTCACACCTAACCTTTATTTAGTCACAAATTTTTTTTTTTGTCCTCAACCTCGTATCATAAGGAAAAACATCGTCAGCCTCCGTTCATCGCCGGAAGCAGCCACAAAACCACCGTCCGCCACTGTTCACCGCTGTCAGACTGCTTTTCCGGCGACTTTTCCGACCAACCACCACGCGATCAGGAGCGGCTCAGGGAGGCGACCCTGTCTGTCCAAGCCGCGTGTTGATCGGAGCATCCACGCGCCGCCACGCGCCGGTGGAAGTCTCCGGCGGCCGAACCACTGTTCCGGCGCATGAGCCACCGTCCGGCCACCGTTCTAGGCCGGACCACCACCATCTTGCTCGCCTCCTCACCCTCTTTTCAGATCTGCTCTCCGTTCGTTGTGGGTCCCATCCGTTTGAAAGATATCAGTGAAAAACCCGTTGTTTTAACATTTTTGTGCAACGTTTTTGCGCGATTTCTTGCTTTCTTGTAGTTCTTTGCTATTTTCTGGTCATCTCCTTTTATTTTGTGATGGAGGGCTCAAATAATGCGTCCAAAAACACGACTGGCATCATCTCCGGTACTACCACATCTCCATTCTTTTCTCGGGCCAGTGATTCCATTTGGAACAGTGGACGCGGTCATAGACGTGGCCGCGGACAGAGGCCTCGTTACAATTATTGCCAGAATCTTGGGCATTTTGAAGAACGCTGCTATAGGAAGTACCCTCATTTGAAGCCAGCCAACTTTGCTCAAACTGATGCTACGCCACCTTCTACTGGATTAGTAACTCTTTCAAGTGCCGACTATGAGGCACTTCTCAAGAAGGTTTCTTCTCAGCATCCTACTCAAGACACTGGTAATCATGTTGCTTTTTTTTATCAATCATCTCTTGGACCCTGGATAATAGACTCAGGTGCTACTCATCATCTTTGTGGTAATACAGATCTCTTCACTTCACTTTCTTATTCTAATAACCTACCCCATGTCACTCTTGCTGATGGCACTAAGGCTCCTGCTCGTGGAATTAGGGAAGCCAATCCAACTCCCCTTTTAACTTTGAGTTCTGTTTATTATATACTTGGCATTCCTTTTAATTTAATCTCTGTTAGCCAGTTGATTCATTCTCTTTCATGTACTATTAGCTTCTCTAAACAATCCTTTTCTATGCAGGATTCGGGTACGGGGAAGACAATTGGAGCAGGCGTTGAGTCACGAGGTCTCTACTATCTGATTGCACCACTTTCTCCAGTAGCCTGTTCTCTCACAGAGTCTCCTGAGCTAATTCACAGCCGTCTGGGTCATCCAAACCTCTCCAAGCTTCAGCATATGGTTCCATTTTTTATCCAATCTTAAGTCTTTAAACTGTCATTCTTGTCAGCAAGGAAAACATACTCGCTCCTCCTTTGCTAATAGGGTCAATAAAAGAGCTAATGCTCATTTTTCTATTGTTCATTCTGATATTTGGGGTCCGAGTCGAACAACGTCTGTTTTGGGTTTTCAGTATTTTGTCACCTTTATTGATGATTTGTCACGTTGCACTTGGGTTTATTTAATGAAAAAACATTCTGAATTATTTTCAATTTATCAAAAAATTTGTGCTAAGATAAATACTCAATTTGGTGCTTCTATTCAAATTTTGCGCAGTGATAATGCAAAAGAATATGTGTCTCTTGAGTTTTCTAATTTTTTGGAGAAACGTGGGACGTTACACCAGACCACTTGTTCACACACTCCACAACAAAATGGAGTGGCCGAACATAAGAATCGACATCTGGTTGAAACTGCTCGTACCCTACTAATATATGAATGTTCCACTTCGTTTTTGGGCAGATGCTATACTCACCTCTTGCTTTCTCATCAATCGCATGCCCTCTTCTGTACTCAATAACGAACTTCATCATAGTGTTTTATTTTCAGGAGAACCTTCCTATCCTCTACCTCCACATGTATTTGGATGTACCTGCTTTGTATATACTCGTTTTCAAAAAGGGTATCATTGCTACTCTCCTGATCTCAAGCGTTATATTGTCTCGGCTAATGTCACTTTCCTTGATCAACAACCTTTTCATTCTATCCCATCTCAGATAACACAGTTGATCAAGTTCTTCATGTTCCTTGTCTTGATTTGTCTTTACCAGTTGCAAGAGACTCTATCCCGGGGGAGCAACCCCTTGCCTCCATCCCTGAGGACCGTCCTTTTCTCACCTATCAGCGTTGTCAGCCTGCGCCTCCAGCAGATTTGACCCTTATTGACTCACAGCCTGCTGCTGTCGACTCTTCCCATCCGGATCCTCCATCAGAGACTACTCCCATTGCCCTTCGCAAAGGTATTCGATCCACTCGTAACCCTCATCCACTTTATAGTTTCTTGAGTTATGATAGACTTTCTTCACCACATTTTACTTTTGTTTCTAGTATTTCGTCTATTTTTATTCCTAAAACCACAGGTGAAGCACTCTCTCATCCGGGTTGGCGTCAAGCAATGATTGATGAAATGCAAGCACTTCACTCCAATGGCATATGGGATCTTGTTCATGCTACTCCTGGAAAGTCAGTTGTCGGTTGTCGATGGGTATTCACTGTCAAAATTGGTCCTGATAGCACTGTTGATCGCCTCAAAGCTCGTTTGGTGGCCAAGGGATACACTCAGATATTTGGTCTTGACTATGGAGATACTTTTTCTCCTGTTGCCAAGATGGCATCTGTTCGCCTATATCTTGCACTTGCTGCCATTCATCAATGGCCACTTCTACAACTTGATATCAAAAATGCATTCTTACATAGTGACTTGCAAGAGAAAGTATATATGGAGCAACCACCAGGTTTTGTTGCTCAGGGGGAGAGTTCTGGCATGGTATGCAAGCTTCGTAAATCTTTATATGGCCTGAAGCAGTCTCCTCGGGCCTGGTTTAGTCGCTTCAGTTCTGCTGTTCAATCCTTCGGTTTAACCCGAAGTCAAGCGGATCATTCTGTCTTCTATCGGCATAGCTCTTCTGGCCAGTGCATCTATCTCCTGGTCTATGTTGATGACATCATTATTACTGGCAGCGATCAAGCTGGGATTGATCAGTTAAAGAAGTACTTATTCAATCAGTTTCAGACCAAAGATCTTGGCAGACTTTGATATTTCTTAGGAATCGAAGTAGCACAATCTAGGAAGGGCATTTCCATTTGTCAGAGGAAGTATGCACTGGATATCTTAGATGAGACTGGTATGTTGGGATGTAAACCCATTGATACAACTATGGATCCTAATATTAAGTTATTGCCTGGACAGGGGGAGCCATTGGCAGACCCTGGTCGTTACCCGCCGACTAGTTGGAAAGTTGAACTATCTTACTGTGACAAGATCAGACATCTCTTTTTCAGTTAGTGTGGCAAGTCAATTCCTTGACTCTCCTTGTGACTCTCATTGGGATGCAGTTATCAGGATTCTTCGATATATCAAAAAGGCACCAGGAAGAGGTTTATTATACACTAATAAGGGGAATGCAGAAGTGTCTAGCTATTTAGATGCTGACTGGGCAGGTTCTCCTTCAAACAGACGATCCACCTCCGGGTATTGTGTTCTCTTCGGAGGAAATTTGATCTCTTGGAAGAGTAAGAAGCAAACTGTGGTTGCCAGATCAAGTGCAGAGGCAGAATATCGGGCCATGGGAAATGCGACCTGTGAGCTCATCTGGCTAAAGCAATTGCTTAAGGAATTACATCTCTGTGAACAACGGCCTATGAAACTCATTTGTGACAATCAAGCCGCATTGCACATATCCTCTAACCCAGTCTTTCATGAGAGGACTAAACATATAGAAATTGACTGTCACTTTGTTAGAGAGAAGATTCAGTCAGGCGAGATCGAGACAGCATTTGTCAATTCCTGTGATCAACTTGCAGATGTTTTCACCAAGGCTCTTAGAGGTCCCCGAATAGATCATATATGTAACAAGCTGGGTGCTTATGATATATACGCACCAGCTTGAGGGGGAGTGTTAGAAATAATATTAGTTTTATTATTATTAGTTTATTATTCTAGAAGGTTATTTGGGCTTAGCCCATTAGGTCATTTAACCTCTTTAAATAGAGGACTCTTGTACAGCATTATACACAATATACAATACATTCATCCTTTTCAAGTCATTTAAATGTGACTGTTACAATATATTAATGATAATTAACGTAATTATGATGACCATTAATATTACCTACAGTTTCAACAATTGAAATAAGTATGATGACTTTTGATATTACCGCAATTAATGTCTCAGTTACAAAACTTCAGCTATAAATAGAGGCTTAACCCAACCAAACCAAATCACTTTCAACCCTCAACATTTCTCCATCTTCTCTTCTTCGCCTCTTTCTTCTTATTTCAAACTTTTATTTTGTTATTATTTTTCTAGCTGCCGACTGCGCTTCTCTTCTCTAATCGTATTTCCTCCTAGAAGTCATCAAACACAGAGACCAGGTAATTCTGATCCTTAGGGCATCTAAAATTAGTTTTAGATGACATTTGGTATACATAATCCTCTAGGTTATCATAGGATAATTTTATATTAAATTTGTGAAATGTAATCTTAATCCTTCGATATTTTAGGATGTTTTCATATATTATATGTAACACTTAGGGTATTTAAATTAAATTATTTTAACCTCTAGAAATTAATTGGATTAATTATTGGACTTTGGCTTTACGCTAATAGATGTGAATATTTGAATTATGATATGATGATAGGATTTGAGTTTTACTCTGGTGGATGTTGAATATGAAAATTATGATATTCTTGAAAAATTGAATTTGGAAATTGTACTCTTGATTAAATTGATGTGGAAATTATGAAAACTATTTGAAGAAATTTTCCAATTATAAGAATTGAGACAAGATTGAATTTTATTGATTGTGTGTGATTGTAATAAATAATAGTAGGAAGATAGCTTTTGGGATGGTACCTCCTGAAAGTGATGAACACAACCTCTGGGCTTTATGCCTTCGATATTACATGATGTGACAATGATGTTTTTCATTCTTCTCAAAGTAGTATCTGGCAACAGGGTTTCCCGGGATACTAGTAGCAACTTTGGGAAGACGTGTACACATTAGGATTTGATATTTTGATATAGCCAATTTAGATTATACATGGCTGGCAACAGGGTTTCTCGGGTCACGGGGTAGACTGGCAACAGGGTTTTCCGAGTCTACCATTGTTCTCTTCCCACTAAGAGGACTAAATAAAGATTAATATGATTAATAACGAGTTGATACTTGATTGGAATTTTTGAGTTATATTACTTTATTTGATTATTATGAGTTATATTTTTTTTGGGAAAAGTGTGTATCATTTTAAAGGATGTAAAGTTGTGTCATTTTAAGTGAGAGAAGAGATAGATAAAGGAGGACAGAGAGTGGACAAAAAAATATAAAGATGTGGGTCCCACCTCTTTGTGAGATGAAATGACATTAGTTGTGTCATTTAAAAGAACAAACATTTTTCCCATTTTTTTTTGTATATTGGATTGGGATTACCAGCTTTGCTGACTGTTTGTGTTTGTGGTTGTTTGGCTACAGTGATCCTTCGGAAAAGCAGATTTCCTGTGAAACAGGTTCAAAGGATGGGGCTAGCTGTGGGCAGTAAGGATAACGACTCAGATATTTTTAGCTAGTTCTAAAGTTTAGAAATTTTATGAGATTTAATAAATGCATAAGACATATATCCTTTAGTTAAACTTTAGTCTTTGGTTTTATTTAATGTAATAAATTTAGTCTTGCACTTGTCCATAGTACAAGTGCGGAGGTAACATTTCCCATATTTGGTTAATTTAAATTTCACAGTTATTTACAGCTTTCGAAATTCTACGTTATTATAAATTGTTAAAAATTTGGAGGTGTTACAAGAATAAAACATGACATGTGTGCCTACAAAACAAGAAGCAGCAGATGTTCTAAGTAAAAGGTTTCCTATGCCAAGTTTTGAAAGCACCGGAAGACAAACTAGGAATAACTAACATCTACTCATGAGTTTGAGGAAGAGTGTCCTGACAACTCTTTCCAGACATGCTTCCCGATTTCTACGAGTTTAGGAATTTTTTTAATGATTATTTGCACTCTATTTTTTTCCAGATTCTTAGCTTCCTTATTTCTTGCAAGTTTACTGATTTTAAGGTATGTAGTTTTTGAAAGTTTTCCTAGCATATATTTTGTACCTAGTAATCTAAATAAAAAGATAACAATATAGAATTTCATCTCTGAATACATTTTCCCCTTTTATTGTGGGCATTTTGTGGAAGGAGTTTCCCAGGAAGGTTTGGGACAGTTGTGGTGGTTTCTTCTTCTGTTTTCTCCTTCGGATGCGTTTGCTCATGGTTTCCTATTGGTATGGGGATTTTACTCTTTGTTTTTCTTTTGCATTGTGGTTTCTTAAACCTTATCTTCACATGTTTCCCCTTGCTATCTAAAAAAATAAAAGCAAAAGCAAAACAATTTATGTCATACATGTAAGATTTGCATATTCAAGGGGAAAAAAACACATTGAATGAAAACAAAAAGATGATCAGCAACGACGTATTAAAAGAAGTAAAGATGTGCATCAAATTCTAAGTTGAGAAGATAACCAGAGGATGCATGCCACCTATACAATCTTGTTTCCCAAAGCAACTTAAACATATTACCTGCCAGTATCTCCACAACCCAATGGTCTTATGGGCAAAAAATGATGCAGGCCCATCTTATCACCACTTGCAGCTATCTAAGAGTCAGAAATAAAATTAATGAAAACAACAACATAAAGACAACTTTTTCAAAACAAACCAACATACCAGTTTGTAAACCTGTCATACATATTCAAATTTAAAGATGAACACTAGTTTGTGACTACCATGCAACTAACCTGCATAATGAAAACCCTAAACACTGAAAAAGCAACGAAACACATCACAAATATCACCAATAAACATATACTACAGTGACTACAGATGAATCAAAGCTGAGCTAAAACTATATATTAGGTAAACCAAATACCAGAAGTAGTACTAACTAAGGTTGACAATTCAGAACTTCGAGAGTTAATGCCACAGTTGTCCTAGTTTACCCAAAAAAGTTGAGCATACATGTCACTTAAGGATATGGTTAGCACAGAGCCTAGAAGTTGAGTATCAACCTCACATTCGATGTCCAAATCTACCAAAACGTCATTGCAGAACTTGTGTTAAAGTGGCTGGTCTGTATTAGGCTCTCTATAGAGCACGCTTTCAGCTTTCAGTTTGGGTTTCTGTTGGTTCTCTAAACTGAGAGCTGTTAATATAGGTAGTTAGTTAGAGATAGTTACAGCTGCCTCTGGCTATATGTACCTTGTAAGAGACTCAGATATTTTCTTAACACGGTTGCAGATTCATTTCCAGAATATTCCCATTCGCTCAAATCTTCTACAGTAAACTTTCTCTCACTTACCCTCACTTTCAGTTTCTCTTTGGTTATTGAAACTCAAAAATCTGAGACTCAGACGACTTTTGTTCTTGTATTTTTTGGATCTGGTTCATGAGAGGAAATATAGTGCTCTTGTCTTCAAAAGCCCTCTTCATTTCCATGTAGCAATCAAATAGTATCATATCTTTTGACTAGCGAAATACAAAATTTGCATCTAGTAATAAACATGATTCAAGTCTTGCTTCCTAACATACTAAACTCAATCATTGACTTCTTCGATGTCTACACAGTTGGTTAAGAACCAAATGATTCAGGAATTTGATACGAACCTTGGGAGAATCTCACCCCAAAAGCTAGTTCGTAAGGTAGGAGAGCCCAAAGTCCATAGAAACCCTACACCAGAACCTTAAGTTTTCGATATGGGACTCCAAGTCTCATACCTTGCAATTGGATCGTAACAAAGTTTAAATACATTTTTATTTTAATTATTTTAATAGCTAATTTGGCTATTCTTTTTTCCTGGTGTTGGGAGTGTTGGATTATTGTCAGCCTGAGTAAAAAGGAGAATGAGCATAGCTTTGAAACCGATGAAAACAATAGGGGAAGGCAAAGATTGCTGTTAATACTAAAAGGAAAATATAGATTATTGTAAATTTAAAATTGGTAGGATTGGAAATGAGATTTTGGGAAAAAACAATAGCCTCTCGAATGCTACTGAGTCATTTGTTTCTTCTCTGTAATTTTTGTTTACTTTGTAATTCCCTTCATTGTGTGTTGTTTCCTGTTTCTTACTAGAATCAGTTTACAGAAATGCGAATTCAGTGTTTTAGTTTCCAATATTTCTCTCCTTGTTTCTGGTACCTTACACAGTGCTATACGAAGAGCACAGACAAGCTAGATTATCTCTTTGAAGAACCTCCCAATGAAAAGCATGTTGAGGCTAGGGAATAATAAATTCTTAACAACTATAAAGTGTACAAATAATCAAATTGAGAGGACAGTATCATAGTCTATTTAGGTCACAACCAACCATTCAAATCCTTTAAAAGAAGGAGAAAACAGTCTTTGAGTGCTCCAAGGAACTAAATATGATCTTCGAAGATAAGAGCACTAAGTTCTTTTTACCAAATATGTTCAAGAGATGCAAGAATACATAGAGTCGGATCGTGACCCTCTCAAGAAGACCTATACAAGAAAGAAGAAGGGTGACCTTAAGGAATTGGGTCACAAAGACACTAGGGAGGCAGACCCAATGAATGAAGAGGAGATGGACCCAAATAAACCACAACATACATCAGAGGCCCAAGGACAGAATGGGGAGGAACAAGAATAAGCATAACAGAATGTGTGATGTGGGATGGATGCGTGATATGGAATGATTTGGTAGTTATAGGAGAGAGAATATAGGAAGCAGATATAAAAGGATAAACGTATATAGTGGGGGGTTTGATAAGTTTCATTGTCAATGTCTGTCATTGGGTACGAGGAGGTAGAGAGGGACTGAGAAGTCCTCTTGAGTGAGTATGAGAGTCAGGCTATGTTAGCCATATCAGTAGTGTCATTTTCATTCTGCAATTTCCCTTTGTAAAGTGTCTTTCGTTTGTTGGGTCATTTTAATACCATCAGTGTTGTTGCTTTCCTATTTTACTTGTTGTGTGCAATCTGATTCCATCAATTTGGTATCAAAGCTCTCGATCCTTGGAGCATTGAATGGTAAATACAAGAATGGAGGGACAAGTAGATTCGGTGGAAAGGAGAACGACCCAGTTGGAGGGAATGCGTCAGCTTCGTGAGACGTTCTTGGCTTTTATGAACAGGGAGAATGATAGAGGGAGAGAAGGGAACATGGGAGGAAATGGGAATCCAGAGGGGGATGGTGAGATTAGAGGAGAGAACAATGGAGGAAATGGAAGAGATGAAGATCGGATGAGGCATCTGGAGGTACCATACTTTACGAGAGACAATCCGTATGGATGGGTATATTGGGCCGAACGTTACTTCGGGCTCAACCAAATTCCACCGGAAGAGCAGATGCAGGCCACATCAATTTATATGAAAGGAAAAGCTCTGAATTGGTTCCAATGATGGGAAGCCCGAAATCCAACCGTCGATTGGGGGCAGCTGCGAGCAGCATTACTGCAATGGTTTCACAACACCACTTCAGGGAACCCATATGAAGCTTTTATGTGCCTTCGACAATCCGGTACCATCTCTGAGTAATGAGAGAATTTCAAATTGTTAGTAGTGCCTTTAAGGGGAGCAGACGATAAGGTGATGAAAGCGGCATTCCTAAACGGTCTTAGGGAGGAAATTCGTGCAGAAGTTCGATTACAACCGACGACTGATATGGAGGCAATCATGTCGTTGGCTCTGTGTATCGAAGATAAAGAAACCATACTAGGGAAGAAGACAACCCATATGGGCCGTAGTGGGTCATTTACTAATGCACTAGGGGGAAGTTTTCATTCAAGACCAGCCTTGACCACCAACACAGGAATGCGAAGTGGACTGGGCTGGTTCTAGTGTGGGTCCAATAATGTTGGCAATAAAAGTAATGGGCCTCAAACCCGGCCCGATGAACCTAATGTCATCTTAAGGAAAGGAACAGTTGAGGCAAGTGAAGGCCAATGATCGAACAATAGGGGAATGCCTGATAACGCTAGTGGTAGTGATCGAAGACCAAGGATCCGGTGGCTGACGATGGAGGAAATTGCAGACCACCGATGAAGGAACCAATGTTTTAAGTGTGACGCACCCTTATCTCCTGATCACGTCTATGGAAACCCACATCTGCATGCCATGTTGCTCGAAGGGGGAGGTGAATGTGACGCGAAAGAGGACGAGGCAGCAGTGATGGCTATGAGCCCCGAGGACTTGACGATGAGGCTGAGTGTTCACCGTATTGTAGGTGTGACTTCGAATAGATCGTTGAAGGTTTGGGGGGGAGATCAAAGGGAGAAAGGTTGTGGTTCTTGTTGACTCAGGAGCGTCACACAACTTCTTGCATGACCAGATTGTGAAGGAGCTAGGGCTAATGGTGGATGCTACAAAATCGCATATGGTGGAGGTAGGCGATGGACATCAAGTTCAGAATAAGGGCGTTTGCCATCGACTAACATTGAAGTTTCGTAATACGGAGGTAGTACAAGACTTCTATCTTTTTCCATTGATGGTGATAGACGAAAGGAAGCAGAAAGGGAAGTTAGAGGAAATAGCTCAGGTTTTGCAAAAGTACCACGACATTTTCCAACCTTCAACAGAGTTGCCACCTACTTGAGATTGTGACCACCAGATCAATCTAATAGTAGAAGCGGCTATTCCAAACATAAGGCCTTACCGCTACCCTCACCACCATAAGGAGGAGATTAAGAAATTCGTGAATGAGATGCTGATTTTGGGGATGGTTAGGCCAAGTACCAACCCTTTTTCAAGCCCGTTGATACTGGTCAAGAAGAAAGATGGAAGCTGGAGATTTTGCATGGACTACCGAGTATTAAACCGAGTAACTATTACTGATAAATTTCCTATGTCTGTCATTGATTAATTATTAGATGAGTTGAATGGGGCAACAATGTTTTCTAAACTAGATTTGAAGTCTTGTTACAATTAAATTAGGATGAGGGTGTAGAATATTGCTAAGACAGCATTCCGCGCTCACGAGGGTCACTACAAGTACCTCGTGATGCCATTTGGGCTTATAAATGTCCCCTCCACTTTTCAGGCATTAATAAATGAGATACTTAGACCTTTTTTAAGAAAAAATTTCATGGTCTTTTTTGATGATATCTTTGTATATAGCAAGGACACCACAATGCATGTACAACACCTAACTAAGGTATTGGAGGCACTAAGGCAGCACAGATTGACTGCTAATTTAAAGAAATGCAGCTTCGAACAACATGAATTAGAGTACTTAGGGCACATAATCAGCCAAGAAGGTGTGAAGGCGGATCCCAACAAGTTAGAGGCCATGAGATCTTGGCTGAAACCAAAGAATGTCAAAAGGGTCAGGGGTTTCCTTGGAATCACTGGTTACTACTGAAGATTTGTTAAGGAATATGGCTTGATTGCACGGCCTTTAACACAGCTGCTTAAAAAAGCCAGTTTTATTTGGGGAAAAGAGGCAGACAAGGCATTTGAAAATCTTAAGAAAGCTTTAATTAATCTGCATACGCTGCTAGCATTGCCTGATTTTGATAAGCAATTTATTATTGAATCAGATGCCTCTGGTCCTAGGCGTTAAGGCAGTGTTAATGCAAGATGCCGTTCCTATAGCTTTTCTCAGTCAAGCATTTTCGGAAAAAGAAAAACATTTATCCGTTTATGAAAGAGAATTGAAAGCTATTTTGTTTGCAGTTCAAAAGTGGAGACATTATTTATTGGGAAAGAGGTTCATTATTCGCACGGATCAAAGAAGTCTCAAGTATCTTATGGAGCAGTGGGTTATGCCCGAAAAACAGCAAAAATTGGTGGTGAAGTTACTTGGATTCGATTTCGAATTCCAATATAGATTATGGGTAAAGAACAAGGTAGCAGATGCCCTATCCAGGGTCATGGAATTTAAGGAGTTATCTATGATTTCCAATCCTAATTTGCATTCATTAATAGAGGAGGTAGAGACTGACCATGCCATGCAGCAACTAATGCTCGAAGTTCTGCAAAAACGACAGTCTCATCCAAGTTATACAGTAGCCAGGGGGTATTTATGGTTTAATGGTTGTTTAGCATTACCATCAACTTCTGTCTATATTCCTCAATTTCTACGTGAGTTCCATTGTACTTCGTGAGGGGCCATTCGGGTGAATTGCGGACTTTTAAGAGGATTTCTGCTTTATTCTTTTGGAAAGGGATGAGAAGAGATGTATCCAATTATGGTAAGGCTTGTAACACTTGCAAACAATAGAAATATAGCCAATTAGCTCCGGCTGGTCTGCTACAGCCCCTGTCTATTCCAAAATAGGTGTGGGAAGATATTTCAATGGATTTCATTGGCGGATTACCGAAATCACATGGCATGGACACTATCTTGGTTGTGGTGGATCGTCTCACCAAATATGCTCATTTTGTAACCTTATCCAATCCTTTTATTGCACCAGACGTGGTTGCTGTGTTTGTTAAGGAAATTATTAAGCTGCATGGGTTTCCTAAAACAATTGTGTCTGATCAAGACGGAATATTTGTAGCAAGTTTTGGGGGGAAATTTTTCATTCGGTTGGCACATCTTTGAAATTCATTTCCGCGTACCATCCTCATATGGTTGGGTCAAACGGAAGTGGTGAAAAGAACACTTGAAACATACTTGAGGTGTTTTGTTGGGAAACATCCCAAGTGTTGGGTTAAGTGGATCTCTTGGGCGGAATTTTGGTTTAATACCTCTTTCAACCGTTCCACACAGATGACACCTTTCAAGGCGTTATATGGACGTGATCCCCTTTTACTCATTCAATTTGAAGCAAGTTGTACTAAGTTGGATGCAATGAATAGGCTGTTATAGACTAGGGATGCACTGCTATCCGACTTAAAACAACACCTTTGCCATTCTCAGAAACGGATGAAAGTTCAGGGTGATAAACATCTATGTAAGGTGGAATTTCATGTGGGAGACCGAGTATTTTTGAAGCTCCAACCTTACAAACTGAAGTCTTTGGCCAAACATGTCAATCAGAAACTCAGACCTAGATTTTATGGACCGTTTGAAATTCTAAAAAAGTAGGTCAAGTGGCATGTCAGTTACAGCTCCCTGCATATATGAAAATACATCCTGTTTTCCATGTCTCTCAACTAAAGAGGGCTGTCAATCCAGCAACAATTGTCCTAGATCTACCAAGGTATCTGACTGATACTTTAGAATTGTATGTCCAGCCTAGTGAGGTTTTAGAGGCGCACAAATTGTTGAATAAGTGTGTTAAGGTTTTGGTGCAGAGGACAGGTTTACCTGAGTGTGTAAATTCTTGGGAAGATTTGCATATTTTTCAGGAGCAATTTCCTCATTTTCACCTTGGAGACAAGGTGAGTGTTAAGCAGGGAGGTATTGGTGAGCCTCTCAAGAAGATATATACAAGAAAAAAGAGGGGTGACTTTAAGGAATTGGGTCACGAAGACACTAGGGAGGCAGACCCAATGAATGAAGAGGAGATGGACCCAAATAAGCCACAACATACATCAGAGGCCCAAGGACAGAATGGGGAGGAGCAACAATAAGCATAACAGAATGTGTGATGTGGGATGGATACGTGATATGGAATGATTTGGTAGTTATAGGAGAAAGAATATAGGAAGCAGATATAAAGGGGTAAACGTGTACAGTGGGGGGTATGATAAGTTTCACTATCATTGGGTATAAGAAGGTAGAGAGGGACTGAGAAGTCCTCTTGAGAGGGTGTGTGAGTCAGGCTATGTTAGCAATATTAGTAGTGTCATTTTAATCTGCAATTTCCCTTTGTAAAGTGTCTCTGTTTGTTAGGTCATTTTAATACCATCAATGTTGTTGCTTTCCTATTTTACTTGTAGTGTGCAATCTGATTCCATCACAAATATGTTCAAGAGATGCAAGAATACATAGAGTCAGGATTTGCAATGTTTTCTAGAAGGATTTGACCTGAAATATCCTTATATGCATACTCAATTTCTTCTAGTACATGAGCTTCCTACCTCCTTGAGTAAAGTTTATGCTCAACTTCTCCAGGTAAGAAAGTTTAATACAAGCAAGTATAACACCGTAGACAGTTCTGAAGATCTGATTTTTCTGCCTTTTCTGCTAAACTTAAAACAGAACTTAGGCTCATTGTTTTGAGAACTTATAATGCTAAAATACATTTTTCTACTCATTTATCTTCTTTTCTGTCACAACTGGTTATGATACATTAGTCTTCTTCCATAGTTAAAAATAGTCATCTGCTAGTGTTGTTCTTTTCCCGTGATCCAATCCCCCGTCATTCTTAGGCCCATATAAAACCTCCTCCCCAACTACCATAATGATATCAATACTGCTCTCCCACACCAAATCAAAGTCCCTCGTGATTTTCTTTATGAAGAAACTCCCAACTGAATTCAAAAAAGAACGAAAATATTACAAGGAAATGCTAGACAAATAGGTTATCAAAAAAAAAAGCTATAAGCAGGGAGGAAGGTTAAACCCGTTGTTATTCCTATGTTCCAGATAGTCCCTTTTTAATCCTTTTCCTCTTCAATCCCCCCTTTCCTTCTTTTTCCCTTCTTGTCTTTTATCTTATTTTCCCCTTCCCCAATTTTTTATTTTTATTTCTGTATTTATGTATTTATTTATTTTTGTATTATTTATTTATTTTTTTTTATTTTTTTTTATTTTTTAATCTCCTTTTATTTATCATTGGGTTCATCTACCACCGACCCCAATTAACTTGGGTTAAAGGTGATGTTGATGATGTTGTTGTTGATGATGCTAGACAAATAAGTTATCCCAAAAAAAAAAGGATAATCAGACCACCTAATGAGTCAAAAAAACCCTTCCAATTAGCGTTTAGAGATCATATGATTCAAAGGGTGCCAAGAAGAATTAGACTCATTAGGTAGAGGATTGCCATCCAAAAGAAATCCCAAGTAAGCACGGAAAAAATCTTTATATATTGTGGCAGAACAAGACACATATCTTAAACGAGATAATTGTGTAGAGTGAATCAAGTATTTTCGCATTGACTCCACACAACTCTTCTCGTATGTACAACTTCCATGAAATGAGATATTATTTGTATAAATGTCGTGACATAGCAAGTGAAATACATATATTGGTACCTTTTGAATTGCTACCCAAGAGGGATTGTCCTTTTTGTGAGGTCGTGGAAAGACAGGTTGAGAATGAATTGCCCACAAATCATCTGGTCTCTACAATATAAAAGAACCATAAGATATCATGGAACAAAATTGATAAAAAATACCACATCTCTTCATACAATTACATAACTATAGCAAACACAAAATAATGCGTTAAGGGACAATCTGAAGAATATATATATATATATATATATATATATATATATATAGTGTTATGTTACCATTCAAGCAAATAAATCTTATAAATATTATTTTGAGGTCAAAATAGTTTCGATTTGGCAGCTTCATGTGAGAGCTTTCGAAAAAGGAAAAAATAAATTATTGCACTTGAAAAAAGCTTTCCCAAACATGCATATAATCATGATATTATAATACATTCTCTAGATATTCTAACAACGTCTAAAAAATGCCACTAGTGAGAACATTCCCCATACTAGTTAGCATTTGAGTTAGATTTTGGAAGAACATATATACAGCATATATATGGCACACCAACAATGGTGTCCATATGGGTTTGTACATTATATTAATGATGTTCTTGATATTCTATTCTGCTTATGAAAAAAGAAAACGAATTATCTGTTTCTTTTGCATAAAAAATGAAGCACCTTTAGTTTAAAAAACCGAAATGCTAACCCAAAAGGAATACTTTACCAAGTTGGCATCAGGAAGTTCACGGACAGCTTCATTAACATTTTCTGCCGTGGCTTTCACCTGATAAGAGAGACAAATCGACCAGTGAGACGAACTCAATTGTATACTAAGAACCTAAGTTAAATCTCATGGTGAAAAAGATTCTTTTGAAATCAGAAATACATACTAAACTAATAACAAAAGCAGCATTAACTCACGATTTCCTGCTCTTTGCATCTATTAACTTCATACAAATAAGTTCATATTTTCTTATGTCTTACCTGCTAACAGTCTAACAAAGTAAGTATTTGCACTAACATTTTACAATAATTCTGAGATACTAACTGGATGAAGAGCCATATAAAATGTAGCAAGTGGATTTGATGGAAATGAAAATAAACATAAAAGTCAATAAAATTTGAACTGAGCTAAAGCAAGCATTTACTCTATCAATTTCAAGGTGATTTCTACTCTGGTTCTGCCAAATAAAAATCAACTACTAAGCAGGCATTTTTTTTTATCAATTTCTACATTAAAACAAGGAATAATGAGTACCTTACATGATGGGAAAAGAAAGATTATGTGTAACTGACAAGTTCAGACCTATGAACAAACTATGACAATCATGGAGACCATAGAACAAGAACACAGAAGCTGAAAGTCCCTCCATTTGCGTGGATATGTTTGCATAGGTTTGAAACATTATGTTCATAGTCTTCCACTTAAAAAAAGAAACAGCAAACCCTAAACCTCGGTGCACAAGGCTCCCGGCCTTTGCAAGGGTAAGCTGGTTAGATGTGAGGCTTACATTTTTACAAATAGGTTGTTTTGCAGACTCTAACCTGTGACCTTCCAGCCACAAAGGAGCAACCTTACCGCTGCTCCAAGGCTTTCCCTCATAGTCTTCCATTGTAAATATCAGAAATTTTTGCTATTGAAAAATGAAAATGCTAAATATGTAATCAAACTATTCAGAAAAACATATTAATAAGGGAAAATATCCAGTTACTCCAGTTACATACAGAATTTGCAACCTTTTAGTTTTACCCTGAAACAATGGCAGGAGGCTATCATAAAGTCAAATATAAAAACAAAGGATTACATTATTCTGGACCAGTAAATAAAAAGGTAACTAGATAAAAAAATTAAACAAGAATGCGAAGAAGACTAAAAAGAAATTACACAACACTGACCAACTTAGCACTTTGCTGCTCAGCTCTCTCAGACAGGCGGTTTTTCAAGGGTTCTACATGATCACTTCCATCTAATTGAACACCAATGAAGTATTGAAGTTCACCCTAAATACAAACCATTGAAAATAAAATAAGAAACTAAAAGCGGGGGGGTGGGGGTTGACTTTCCACAATCTAAATTAAATGTTTCTAGAAGAATGGTATCATCATCACCTTTTGGTCACGCATTGGTTGCAAGTGAAACAAATTCCAGAATTTCTTTCCTACAGATTAAAAATCGTAAGAGTCCAGCATATAAATAACAAAACAAAACAAAAGGACACTAAATTTGAAAAACAAAATCTGTTAGGGTAAGAACCCTAAGAAAAGAAGAACAGAGCAAGAAGAAGGAAAATGGGTTATTTGTATTATTCAATTCATGCCTTTCAGTAACCAGAGTTCTCCTATTTTATACATTCCTCCCAAAGCATTATACAGTCAGCTAGCTAACTACAGAAGTGACACGCAACCTATGCTACGTGGCAACAAAACAATTAGTTGCCCAACCTAATACATGTGTCATTACATTGCAAAGCCCTCTAATCTCTTAGGATATCTACGTGTGCGAGTGGGACATTCCTTTAATGTAACAGTCGCCTCCCCATCACAAGAGACCTTGTCCTCAAGGTCGAAAATGGGATAACAGCAACGAAACTCCACCTCTCTCTCCCATGAAGCTTCCTCCAGAGAGCCATGAGACCATTGGACTAACAACTCACGAACTGATTTACCACGAATCAACGTAGAACGAACATCCAACACAGCTACTGGTTGTTGTACCGGCATATCATCTACAAAATCACCAGGTAAAGGACGTGAAGAAGCAGTATCAGTATTAGAAGTCACATAGGGTTTAAGCTGAGACACATGAAAAACAGGGTGAATTTGGCTTCCTTCAACACTGGACCCAGCTTCTTAGAGATTGGGAGAGGACCAAAATACCTTTTACTAAGCTTATGATTGGCTCTGCGTTCAACACTTATCTTCCTATAAGGTTGAAGACGCACCCAAACTCGATCTCCAACAAGAAAAGAACATTCCTTGTGATGTTTGTCATACTGAGTCTTCATTCTGTTTTGGGCGCACTGAAGATTGATTTCCAAAGGAGCTAGTGTCTCACTGCGTTGTTGGAGCAGCATATTCAAGGAGTCAACCTTCCCCAATCCTCTAGGACAAAAAGGAACCATCGTTGTTGGTTTACCATAGACAGCTTGGTATAGTGACATGCCAATAGCTGAGTGAGCAGCTGAGTTATAATGATATTGTGCCCAACATAGACATTCAGACCACTTTTTTGGTTGCTCAAAACAGAAACAACGTAGGTATTGCTCAACATATCTATTCGTAACTTCGGTAAGACCATCAGATTGAGGATGGTAGGCAGAAGAAGTCCTCAACGTTGTTCCACTCAACTTGAAGAGATGAGACCAGAATTTGCTGACGAAAATTGGATCCCTATCAGTGAGAATGGAACGAGGGAAGCCATGATTTCGGACTACCAAATCACAAAATAAATTGCTTACTGAAGCTGCAATGTAAGAAGAAGATAAATGGCCAAAATTGGCATACTTAGATAACCTGTCAATGATAACTATCGTGGTGTACCCTTTTGATGTAGGTAAGCCAACTATGAAGTCCATTGAAAGGTCTTCAAAAATTCCATCTGATGTGGGTAATGGTTACAGTAATCCTACTGACTTGGAAGTTTCATACTTGACCTGTTGACAAGTTACACATTTGCTAACAAAATCTTGAACATCCTTACGCATTAAACTCCAAAAAAAAATTAGCAGACAGCCGAAGGTAAGTTCGCAAAACTCCTGCATGACCACCACTCAAAGTATAATGAGCCTCAGATATTAAAGTTGGAATTAGGGAAGAGGTTGGACTTACCAAATATCTCCTTTTATGAAACAGAATGTCGTCCCTACTCAGAATATTTGGTACACCCGCAAGCTCATCACATAGCTTCCTATGTAGTTGTACAGGGAAGGGATCAGAGTTGTTTTGTTGTTTAATAGTTGTCAGTACATCAAATTTAGGTTCGGACAAAATAGTATTCAAGGAGCCATCTTCATATACTCGCGATAATGCATCTGCCACTAAATTGGAACGACCAGGCTTGTATTAAATCCTAAATGAAAAACCCAATTATTTGCATGTTGTTCCGGAGTGTGTATATATTGGGTTAATAGCTCCCTAATGCTTCTGTGGTCTGTGCGAATGACAAACTGAGAACCCAATAGGTACTGACGCCACCTTTTAACAGCAGCGGTGATAGCATACAATTCCCTGGTATAAGTCGAAGCATTTGCCAATCGGTAACCTAATTTCTTGCTAAAATACAAAATAGGGTGGTCATTTTGCAATAAGACAGCTCCAACTCCAGAACCAGATGCGTCAGTCTCCAGAATAAATGGCTCTTCAAAATTAGGAAGAGTCAGCACAGGTGTGTATGCCATTGCTTCCTTGAGGATCAGAAATGCCTCATCTGCAGCTACTGACCAAGAAACACATGCTGAACCTTTAAGTAACTATGTTAATGGCATAGCAAGCATGACATAATTTTTAACAAAACGCCTATAGTAACTTGTAAGACCCAAAAACCCTCTTAACTGTTTTAATCTTTTCGGGATTGGCCAATTGAACATGGCTACAATTTTTTTAGGATCAGCAATTACACCATCTTTCCTCACTATATGGCCAAGGTATTCAATAGTTTCCACCCTAAAAGCACATTTGCTAATTTTAACAAAGAATCTATTTCTCAACAGACATTCAAGAGTTACTTCTAAATGCTTAACATGATCCTCCACAGACTTGCTAAAAATGAGTATATCATCAAAAAATACTATAAAAAACCTGCGAAGAAATGGCTTGAATAACTGGTTCATGATAGCTTGGAAAGTAGCAGGCACATTAGTCAAACCAAATGGCATGACTAAAAATTCGTAGTGTCCCTCATGCGTCCTGAAAGCTGTCTTTGGTATATCAGAAGGTTGCATACGAATTTGATGGTCTCCCGCGCAAAGATCAAGTTTAGAGAAGACTTGTGAGCCACCTAATTCGTCCAACAGCTCGTCAATGGTGGGAATTGGGAAACGATTCTTAATGGTAACCGCATTCAGCGCTCTATAATCTATACATAAGCGCCATGAATTGTCTTCCTTGCGACCAACAATACTGGGGAAGAAAACGGACTCTTAGAATGTTGAATGAAACCAGCCTCTAATAAGTCAGACACCTGTTTCTCGATCTCAGATTTCTGGTGATAAGCATAACGATAAGGTTTCACATTAACTGGTTCCACACTATCATGGAGGTGGATGGCATGATCAAGGCCTCTGAAAGGAGGTAACCCACGAGGAATGGTAAAAATATGCTGGAAACGAATCAATACCATCCACAAAGAGGGCTGAACTGATGCTTTCAATGCTAACAACTCTAGAAGGACATTTCTATCTTTGGTAGAACACTCTTGCACCACATCAGTTTGTGGAACCTCCAAAACATGGCATTCTGCTGCTACCTTACCTTGACAACCAGCATTTTGTATGCCTTGTAAGCAGACTTGTTGACCCTCCCAAGAAAATTCCGTAGACACTTGAGAGTAATCATGAGTAACACGACCCAATACTCCTAACCATGGCATGCCAAGAACAATGTTAAGGTCAGCCAGATCAATCACCCAAAGATCAACAATGAAAGAATAACCTTATAGAAATAGGAACCTTCAAGCACTTCCTATCAGCAATCAAAAATTCCCCATTGCCCAAAAATACCTGTATCCTATGAACATGGACCATAGGTAAACAAAGTTCATCCACCAACTGCCTTTGGATGAAATTGTGTGTGCTACCCGAATCAACTAAGATAGACACCTCCTTATCTTGTAGCTGAGAAACAAAGGATAAGGATCTAGGTTGATCGTTGACATGTAAGCATGTAAGGAAGCATCCTTAGACTCCATACTAGAGAATTCAGCTTGCCACAGTATCTGTTCCTCTTCACCCTCAAGATCGTTTTGCTCGTCATCAACAATCAATAGCAACAATTTATTTTTACACTTGTGTTTCAACGACCATTTCTCGTCACAATAGTAACATAGACCCAATTCCCCTTTTTTTTGCATCTCAGCATGAGAAACTTTCTTCACGTTGGAGGGAGCAGGTAGTGCAGGAATCGGTTGTACTGTATGTTGTTGTGCGCTACTTGTGGAGATAAGACTAGAATTATGAATTACATCAACTACTGCACAAGGTTTCGAAAAATGCCTTTTCTGTGAAGGCTGAAACGACGCCTTAAGCTCTCTGAAATGATCATCATAAGCCAACGCAAGAAGGATGGCTTGGTGAAGCGAAATGGGTTCTTTGAGTTGAACAGTGCTACGCAATTCAGATTGTAAACCCGAGATGAAAAAATTCATCAACAAATCATCATCGAGCCCAGGAACTTGATTCACTAAGCTCTCAAAGCTTTGGATATATTCCCTCAACGAAGTAGTCTGAGTTAACTTTGACAAGACACATTTCAAATTCTTGTAGCCTGATGCGCCAAACCTCTGCCTCAAGGCCACCGTAAAATCCGTCCACGAATTGATTGTTCCACTGCTAAAAGTCCATTGAAACCATGCAGAAGCCATGCCCTCCATACGAAGACCCGCTAGCGACACCTTGGTTTCTTCTGGTATATTCTAAAGGTTGAAAAATAATTCAGCCTTGAATATCCAAATATTTGGGTCACTCCCGTTAAAAATGGGTATCTCCATACGAACTCCCTTGAGTAATGCTCATTGATCTGAAAAATTTTGCGGCAAGGAATTCGGAGACGACGAAGACGTACCCCCTTGAGGACTGGAACGAGATCGTTCTCGATGATGAGCGTTCCCAGCCAAGACCGCTTCCTGAAGTTGTTGCATCTGGGTCATCAAAAGAGCCATCTGCGATCTTGTATCTGCAGCTTGAACACGGATCTCATCCATGTTAGAATCAACGCGTTGTTGAAAGGAATTCAATTCTTCTGATAATTCCTTAAGCCCCATGTTGAATTCAAGTAAGTGAAAGCACCAATTGTTAGGGTAAGAACCCTAAGAAAAGAAGAACAGAGCAAGAAGAAGGAAAATGGGTAATTTGTATTATTCAATTCATGCCTTTCAGTAATCAGAGTTCTCCTATTTTATACATTCCTCCCTAAGCATTATACAGTCAGCTAGCTAACTACAGAAGTGACACGCAACCTATGTACGTGGCAACAAAACAATTAGTTGCCCAACCTAATACATGTGTCATTACATTGCAAAGCCCTCTAATCTCTTAGGACACCTACGTGTGCGAGTGGGACGTTCCTTTAATGTAACAAAATCACAACAATAATCCAAATCAGCCGATTGCCACATTATTGCAAGCTTTAGGCAACTTTCAAAAGTGCAACTTTTTTCCTTTTGATAAAAGAAATTTCACAAAGGAAAATAGAGAAGTACAGCTAGGAGGGAGGATAAGTCATCCTGCAATGAAGAAAGAGACAGAGAGAGAGTCACAAGTGTAGATACTCAATAATATGACCAATTGTTACCACTCTTAGTATAGTTGATCAACTGAACAGTGATTTCCCTCTGTTCTCTGATAGCATCTCTAATCTTCGCGACAGTTGACTGATCTGTTTCTGGTCCTTGAAGAAACCTATACAAGGGATGAAGAGCACTCTAATGTCACTGGCCTTGCAAACAAAAGTTTGCTTTAAGTAGATATCCATCTAAGAATATCAGAAACAGGACATGATATCTCAACCATATATGATAAGTCATTCATTTATCTTGCTAACTTACCAGTGGTAAATATTGGGTACAAAAATCTATCATATAATAGAAAGCTACTGTAAATAAGAGTAAACCACTATTTTTGTCATGCAAAGATAAAAGTGTCATTACTTTTGTCCACAAAAAAATCTATTCATCACTTTAGTCCGTCAGTAATGTAAAGTGTCATCACTGTGATCCTCCAAAGAAATTTGACATTAATTTAGGCCTTAACGATGCAAATTGTTATCACTTTAGTTCCTCAATCATGCAAAAGTCAAAAAATTAGTCCCTAAAACACTTATTTTTCTCGATCAGACAAAGAAGGACCTATTTTGTGACAATTTTAAAAAAATTAGAACTAAATTCATCACAAAAGTTTTCTAGGATAAAATGATGATGATTGTATCTTTGAAAGACAAAAATATTGGTTGACTGAAAAAAAAAGGGTCCACAACCTTAAAGGTGATTGCCAAAAATATCCAACATTTGAAAGCATTCACATTCATTTCTTATCTCTTCCCTCTTTTACACAGTTCATATAATCCATTTTTTCTATATGAACAAGAAAATTTGAATGATATAAGAAACTACCTGCAAGTGATAGAGCACTACACAATCAGGAAAAACATAGACAAACTTATATAGTTGGCAGGAGACCGTAAGATACTGAGAACACAATTAATCTATTAAAACTGGACAGAAACTGATAAGGTGAAGTTACCAAATACCCAGAATTATTTATACTAGAAAAGGAAATAAAAGATCAGGTGAGCTGGCAAATTAATTCTGAGATAACTCTGGACTTAATGATAGCATCAATTCTTCTGTAATGTCTGTCAGGAGAGGAAAATCAGGATTTTGGTAGGTTTAAATAGAGGGAAACACTTGAAGAAGGGCAGGAAAATTTGGGTTTAGAACTTGGAATTGGGGTCGAATCTGAAAGGCTAGGACAGTGTTACTTGCATTCTTTATCTTTTATCTCTTTTTTTCTTCTGATTCTGTATTTGGGGAAGCTGCTACCTCAATTTGTCAGAAGAATTTATTTGAATAATACACTAATTTCTTCCATTGCAACTCTCTATTACTGGTTGAATCTAACAGAAACCCAGCATAATAATGTTTCTAAAAGAGCACTGAGCATAGAAGAAAAATTAAACTTCTTGTATATTAAACATTATACCGACAATTACGTCCCAAAATTTCTTCTCGCGTATACTCTGTAAGTTCAAGAAAGCTATCAGATGCAAATATCTGCACAGGAACCAATAGTAGTCACTTAAAAGCTATTATCAGCACACTCAACAAATTTCATATCCTATATGCCCATGACGGATGTCTGTTTGTGTACATGCACGCATGCTTCTATGTATATATGTACATAACAAAAACCAATTCCTGCCAAGATAGTAAAATACTACTACTATCAATACCAGCAGAAAATTTAAAATGATCCTGTGATATTTATTAGACATATAAAATAGATGTTTAAAGGTGGTTTACATGATAGCTAACTTGAGAACAAATATAGAAAGGACATTTGTGAATTGGTTGAGTGATTAGACACTAATCAGGCTGCTATTTACATACACAAAAGAATGATTATATTTACAAGAACAATAATAGTAACAGAGCTCTAGATGCACAGCTATTTATGACTAGTATTTCCAATGGCAATTACCATTTCCAACTCTTATCATTTCCAATAGCTGTTATACAATATGAGTGCAAATCTTCTATAGCAGGAAACTAACACAGAAACAGAGATGTACATCCTAGTTATATTATATCAAATCTCTAACACACACCCTTCACAAAAAAACTTCTTGTGAGCTTGAAGTATAGATAATGCACATGCCCACCATACCTTATGCTAAAATTTAACTCTAATTTAAAAGAATGGGGGACAACAAGGATTGAATTTTATATCACATTGTCATATAGGCTCAGATATCATGTCATGAACTAACTATTCCGAAAACTCAAGCTGTTAAAAGAGAGCACGTCAATGTTTATATTATGTTAAATCTCTAACCAGTGTCAAGGCTACATCTCCCAAAAGTTTAAGTTATTATTAGGAATAGGCCCAAAAATGGCTTTATATTAGGTAACCAAGTTAATTAATAAAAAAAGGCACCTCCCAAGAAAATCAAAAATAAAATTCATCTTACAATTGGGTTATCTGGAAGTCTAGGATCCGAAATCACAAAATTCTTTTCTATCCGCTCCAATGTGGTTGCTAGATCAATTCCCTGCCTTATATCCCTCTCTCTTTCAGAACACTCCCAACTGTTGAACCACTCTATTTCCTTGGTCATCAAAATCTCGGGTTCAACAATGGGCTTCTCTTCGTCTCTCCCTACAGAACTTAGAGATCTTCCTTTAAAACTGCGAAACAATGGAATACTTATCAGGCACATACTCTGAATCCCGCAAAAGAGTTCACAATTGCTAGCTAAACATTCATCAATAACACAATAGGAGATATAGTTAATGAATGAAATGTAAGCAAAGCACAAAAAAGTTCAAAATAATTTTTTAGCAGTCAGTTCTGCATGATTGAAAACAAGAGCTGAATAAAAAGGGGAAAAGGGCAAATCCCGATGCATAAGACTCACTGACTTTGGGAGGGTTTGGGAGAGGGTCAATTTTAGACAGCCTTACCTTTGCGGTTTCGCAAAGAGGCCGTTTCCCATACTCAAACCCGTGAACGTTCAGTCATAAAGGAGCAATATTACAACTACTCCAAGGCTCGCTCTCAAAATGAGACCTGAATGTTGAATAAAATTTAAGAAAAAAAAAAAAACCTTTTGAAAGAAATCCGTCCTGATTTTCTTGATGACTTGCTCCTATCCTGGCAAGAACTCAAATCCGATATATCATCTTGGAAGTTCAGTGAAGTTTGTCTTCCAGGTGCACTCGTATTCCCAATTTCGACAGACTTTGGCAAAGCAAAATCAATATTGAATTTCTCTTGCTCTGCATGCTTGGTGGCAGTATCATCATTCATAGCCCGAATAATAGATTTTGGATCCTTAACAGTTTGGACAACCTCAGTGATGGAACCCAAAGCTATCTCCTTTTGACGAGCTGTCAAATGAAATTAGACGATTAAACGTAATGTCAGAATCACACACACTCCCAAAATTGGCTGAATATATTACCATCATAACGAATTAATGACTTAGGCAATCCATTTGGTCGTAACGCCTTTTCATTCACACCTTCTGTGTGCTTGCTCACCTCAACCTGCATTCTGTATTAAAAGCTGTATTAAACATATTTCACCTATTAATAATACTAGTAGTTTACTTAAAATTATTATATAGTTTAAACTCACATTCAAGATACATCCTTGCTCTGTGAAAGCACTTTCTAGCTTTATTAAGCTTAGAGTTCTAATCCGCCATAGAGGTCATGTTTTTCTCTTGAGTAATGATACTTGTACACGTTTTATCCTCACAAGCCCTCACAGATTCCAGGGTAGATTCATCTGGATTATTAAAAAACAAAAAAGTTACTGCGGGACCAAGGTGTTAGCCAATCAACGGCAAGGATGAGAGACTGTGAGGGATTTGTGAAGATAAAGTTCGAGAAAGTATCATTACTGTTTTTTCTTAAATGCACTGCATTTTTAGGAGTGAGATTTTCTTGCATTGGGTGCATAACTCTGCTTATTCATTTCAATTTGATTTTTATGCACACATACTAAACCTCATTCGGGACAGTTTAAAACCATTTGAATTGAACTAACAATATATACATATTAGATTCAACTAACATCCTTTATAGTCCACAAACAAACCACAGTCTAGATAACCCGCCCAAGCAGCAAAAGACGACACTCAAATACCATGTCAAAGACCAACTCTCTAAAGCCCAAGAATGATTTAATATTTTTAACAAGCATTTTGCTTCAAACCTTTGGCTTAGTCAACCAAAAGCAAAAGGCATTTATCAGTTAGACAAATGAATTTTACTTATCACGTGAACTTTTAGTAAAAGTGACACAAGTCATTATACATGATTTAGTGAGCAAAACCTGTGATATCAAGGCAAGAAAAACCAGGTAGGAAAGGCAGGACTGACCCAATGAATTTGATAGTATTGCCATGGTCATCTTTGATGGGGGTGACAGTGAGTAGATTCCAGAACGGAGTTCCATCTTTCTTGTAATTTAAAAGCCTGCCACAATAACTTCTCCCATTTCTAGTTGCATCCCGAATTTTTGCAACTTCATTCTTGTCAGTATCTGGCCCCTGAAGAAATCGGCTGCAACCAAAAATTGGCTGCTTTGATTAAAAACAAATATATATTTTCTAGCTAAAAATCTACTAAGACTCACTCTCCCACATTTTCAACTTAAAATAGTAGAAAAGTTTGCCAGTTGAACAGTATGTTTTGTTCAGTTAACCAGCTTTTGGTGGTAAACTGGTAATGGTAGCTAAGGATGTAGACTGAAACAGAATATATCTTGCTATCTATTAAGGCAGCGCACATGCTCACCAATTCCTTCCAATAACTTCCTTTAAAGAATAACCAGTCATAGTAAAAAAGCCACTGCTAGCATAGATGATTGGGCAGTCTGGTTTGGTTGCATCTGAGACAACAAATGTCTGTCGCAGCGTCGCCAATGCTTCCTTCAACTCTTGTGAGACCCTTGGGAACACCCCTGATGATGACTCGGATCCATAATTTGATTCCCCAGAAGTCCTTGTTGATTCAACAAGTCTATCTGATAAGTTTTTGCTTCTGTCAGAGGAACTTCTATCTACTACTCCTGTTGCTTTGAAATTACCAGAGTTCATCACAAGACCCCATTCAGCAGTTCTCTCAGCTATGGTTGCTTCATCCATCAAGTCATTGTCTTTCATTATAATTTTATCCCCACAAAGATCCCTTTTAGTAGAGTTGCCATCAATTGTGAATTTAGACTTCCCAGCAAATGCCATCCATCTGTTGACAGATTCCCTACCACCTGCAGAATTAGAGGGAGCGATTACCGCACCTCCATCAAGTTTTACGGCTTTTCTATAATCCTCCTCACTTTTACTGTTATCTGGCAATTTGAATATCTGAAATGAACCTGGCTGATCACTGCTGGCATCAGGATCATAAGTAGCAGATAATTCTTGTTTCTCCATGAGTTTCCACGGTCAATTAGTCTGGACAAAAGGGTACTACTTACCTAGAAAACAATTAAGCATGTTCAGTCTCACCAACTCTGAAGAAATGGTCATGGAGGACCAGATGACAAGTTCAATTTCATGGATACAACCATCATGGCAAGTCACACAGAGACTAGTTAGTTAAATTAAATGCAAAAGATGAATGCAGATTGCAGATATTTTTATCATGCAAGTAGATTGCTGATGGAATGACAAAAACATTAATAGGTGTGCACATGTGTATAATCCATGCAGTGAACTACAAATTGAAGAATTAGCAGCTAGATTAAAAAAATTAATGGCATGCTATGTAATAATCCATATAAAGGACAATCAAACCAGTCAAAATTCATCAAATCCTGCAGAAAGTGAGAAACCCCTTTTTCACAATATATCAAAAAAGAGAGAAAGAAAGAGTTTCTTCAATTGAAAGTAATCTCTCACAGTCTCTTTTTGAGAAGAGATAGATTCAAACTTAAAGACTGTGCCTCAGAAAGAAAGTGGCAAAGCCTGAAAACACAAAAAGAGTCTTATGTCTGGCTTCAGTCTGATAATTAACCTACTTCAGGAATGTGCTCTGCTCTATTTTGATGTGTTTTGGCTTCACTTCAGTGCTCAGCCTCAGACAGAAAAGATAATGTTCAAGGTTCACATAAATACCAATAATGCATATAAGTCTTCAACGCCTATATATAGCAAAATACTAAATATTCTTATGAGTCAAGTGGAAACAACCATTTATTTATCCACAACTCTCATTTCTTGGCATATGATGGTCATCTCAGACGACCGTAAATCAAAGGAAGGCATTAATAAGCAGAGTGAAACTAGTGTAACAATGAGAATTCTAACATTAAATATTCATCATTGATTTGTTTATATGTAATATATGAAGACCGTTAAATATAGATAACATCAACTATCAAGATTGAAAATATAATTTACATCATATATAAAATAATATGACTCATATATAATATATATATATATATATATATATATATATATATAGAGTGATAGGTAAATTGAAAGTGAAAAAATTGGGTAGATATTCTTACTACTCAATTTTTACATTACCAATTTACTATCATTTTTCGGCAGTTAAATCCCACTTTTTAGCAAATAACTTTTAAAAAGTGTCTGAACAAAAAAAAAAAAAGCAATTTTTATTAGATTTTTCGAGATATATAATTATATTAGAGTGATAGTAAATTGAAAGTGAAAAAATGAGATAGTAAGAATACATGAGATAGTAAGAATATATATATATATATACATATACACGATGTAGGATCTTTGACACCAGTATCAATTTGACATCTCATCTAAGAATCATTAGATCAAAAAAGATCAATGATTCTGATTTATAAGCATGTGACATCATTGATCTTTTTTGATCTAACGGCTATCACGTGGTGTAAGAATATCCTGCCCTTATATATATATATATATATATATATATATATGGAGAGAGATCATTTGACTCAAGAGTAAGACTTATAAGTCTTACTCTCCATCCTAACCGTTGATTTCCGTCCATCCAACGGTTATAATTTAGGAAGTTATATTAATTAATTAATTATTAATTATACTATTAATGACAACCGTTGATTTCCGTCCATCAACGGCTGGGATTTGGAGTAAGACTTAAAAGTCTTACTCTGGAGTCAAAAGAACTCTCCCCTATATATATATATATATATATATATAAGTGTGGAGGTGGTAGAGACTTGAATATTTGTGAGGCCAGAAAGTTGTTGGCGTGGCATGTTGTTAAAGATAAAATTCGCTATTGCTAATAAATATTGTGGTCCCGTTTTGAAAAAAATGACAAGGATCATAGTGCGGTGATGATGAAGAAGGTTGGGGATGGCATTGCGCTGTGGTGGTGAGAACTTCCACGTCAACTCAACGGTTCAACGGAACCGACATTAACCCTTCCAATTCCAATACACGCATTATTTATCGTCTACGACAGGGTCCATGTGGAACTACTGATTTGCCTTTGGCTTTGGCTTTGTCTTTGTCTTTGTGATGCCCTGCCTGGGGCATGCAACTGCAAGAACGAATGTCTGCATCTCTTTCACTCTCAGCGATCCCACCCTTTAAACACAGTCACTAAGAATTGGACAAGACTTTCTTGACACCATTTGGGACACGATATGGTAAAATAGTACAAGTCCCTTTCTGACCAGTTTTTTTCTTGATAATATTTTTAGGACTGTAATTGCTGGCTCATCTTTTTTGAGCCCAATCACGGGGAACCTGAAATTGACAACATTTTTGAAATTTCACTTTCTTTTTTCTACAGTAGCTTGACGAGTGTAGTTATCAAAAGTCATGTCAATTATTTATTAAATATTAATTGGAAAAAATATTTTTAATTATAGAATATAAAATTATCTTCACTATAAAATTAAAAAATTATAATGATAAAGACTAATATAACTCTACAATATATTATAATTACAAAAACACCTTAATTTCTTTTTCTTCTTTTTTGTAAATAAAAAAAAACACCTTAATTTCTGTCCCAAAAGAATGTCGTTTTGGACTCACCATAGATAATTTATCTTCGTTGAGTGAAGAAATCCTTTACCCATATTAATTTCATAATAAATATGATAAAATTTTATGTTTAGTAATGATATTAAGCTAAGATGATGGTTGTGTCCTGGTGGCATGTGCGTTGGCTCTGATTATGGTTAAGTGCAATACTTGAAGTTGAAGGGTAAATCTTGCATTTATATGAGAGATATGAGTATTTGTAATACCGAAATTTTATAAAATTTAAGTTTCGGGATGTCTTCTCAATTTATAATAATACATCCTGACTGGTTTACTAGTATTACGCGTACGAAACTTATTTCATTTTTAGTTTAAAATACACTGCATAGAATATTTCAATTGATTCTACATTATAGCATAGAGATGACGGTATGTAGGGGACCTGCATCCAATGAGAGTTATTCAACCGGACCAGGTCATGAGACCCAAAAGAAACACCACCAAGCCCAAACACCTTATAGATTTTATATTGGACTGAGTCCCATTATTTTAGTTACCTTGCAAATTTACATTGATACCAAGAGTGTACACGTGGGATGAATTGCAAGTTCATTGTGGAGAATATATACAGAAAAAAAAAAAAAATAGAAAATCGTTGGACAAACTTCTCTCTAATTTCTCTAATTTCTCTACTTCTCTCTCTACTTTCTCTCTGATTTTCTTTCCCCAACAACTTGGTGCTTTTATTGATGCATCTCCTCCTATGGCAGAAAACACTAGGATGCAAGACATACAACAACAGATCACTGATCTTTGACAGCAGCTTCACGCGACTAAAACACGTCTTCAAACGGCGGAAGCATCCAATGCACAATTGATCACAGCATGGGAAGTAGCTCATGATCGACGTTTTGAGGCAATGGAAAACCAACAACATGAGTGATTTGACGAAATGCGAGCGGATCTGGAATGTGCTATCCAGCAAACCCCAAATCAAGGTATGGGTGCCCATCATGGTCGTCATAATGGTATTCTAGGTCCTGGATCTGGTGGCCGGTCACCACGACTGGATCTACCCCGATTTTCAGCCAGCGATCCTTCTCGTTGGTTGTTCGCTGTCGAACGTTACTTTACGTTTTATCAAACACTTGAGGCTGATAAATTGTTACTTGCTTCGTTTCACTTCGACGATCCAACCGCGAATTGGTTTCAAGGCATGTCCAGAGATGGCCTTATTCTTACTTGGAACGCCTTTGTATTGGCTATCAACCAACGTTTTGGCCCTAGCGAGTTTGAGGACCCTGCCTCACTCCTTGCGAAATTACAACAAACAGCTTCAGTTCAAGACTATCAAACTGCTTTTGAACGGTTATCCAGCCGCGTTCCGGGTTTGTCACCCATTCTTACCGAGAGTTTATTCCTCTCTGGTTTGAAACCCCAGATTCGTAGTGCAGTGATTCCTCATAGACCTACAGATGTCCATCAAGCTTTTGCGTTAGCTCGTGTCTATGAAGATCAATTGAATCTTGACAGACCTTTCAAAACATGGTCTCCTAAAACCTCTCAAGCTCACTGCTCCAGCACAATCTTCAGGTACTCCATCCAGCATTCACGCTTCACCCATCGCTGCTATCCCAATTAAACGCTTATCTCTTGCCGAGATACATGCTAAAAGGGAGAAGAACCTCTGTTTCAACTGTGAGGAGAGGTATACGTTTGGCCATAAATGTAAAGCTAAACCTGATCTTCTGTATATGGAAGGTGATGAAAGCGATAATACAGAAGATTACACCACTGACATTGCACAAAACTCAGTGAAAATAGTTGAACCAATCTTTTCTCCACCAGAAATCAGCTTTAATGCTCTCTTTGGACATAGAACGTCCTGCTCCTTTCGTTTACAAGGGCACGTTTCAGGCCACACTTTGCAAGTTCTAATTGATGGGGGCAACACTCATAACTTCCTCACCCCATGCATGGCTTCTTACCTTCACTTGACATTACATGACATATCCCCTTTCACAGTTCAAGTTGGTAACGGGGACAAATTACTGTGTACGGAAAAATGTCTTGACGTACCATTAATATTGCAATCTGAATCATTCCTAGTGGATTTATTTGTTATTGACCTCAAGGGAGCTTACCTTGTTCTTGGGGTACAATGGTTAGCTACTTTGGGCTCGGTTATTACTGATTATCAAAAGCTGACTATGTTCTTCTCTAGAGGTGTTACTACTATTGTTTTACAAGGAGCCATCACTATGGATCCTTCCTTGATTTCACCGGCCCAGTTACAGAAGTTGGTGGCCCATGACTCTATTGATGCTTGCCTTATGTGTTTTACTTCCAGTGACCCAACCACCATCAGCCAGCCTCTATCCCATACGACCCATAACACCACCAACATCGGCATTAATCCAGAAGTTCAGCAATTACTTCATGAGTTCACGGATATATTTACACCACCTACCTCACTACCCCCTGAGCGCACTTTGAATCATAAAATTATCCTCCAACCTGGAACTAAACCTGTTCAGGTGCGTCCTTATCGCTATCCTCATTTTCAAAAAAAATGAGATTGAACGTTTGGTGAAAGAAATGTTGGCAGGCGGTCTTATTAGAGCAAGTCAGTCTTCTTTTAGTTCCCCAGTATTATTGGTTAAGAAGAAAGATGGAACATGGCGTTTTTGTGTCGACTACAGGGCCCTAAACGCAGTTACCATTAAGGAAAAATTCCCAATACCACCATTGATGAATTATTGGATGAATTACATGGTGCGCACATTTTCTCAAAGCTTGACTTGCACTCAGGCTACCATCAGATTAGAATGGAGCCAACAAATATTCATAAGACTGCTTTTCGGACACATCAGGGACACTACGAATTTGTAGTGATGCCATTTGGCCTCTCCAATGCTCCGTCCACTTTTCAAGCTACCATGAATGAGGTTTTTTCTGCATTTCTTCGTCGTTTCATAGTTATATTTTTTGATGATATTTTGGTCTATAGCGCTAACCTTTAGGATCATATTCATCATCTGTCTCAAGTTTTGTATACACTACGAAACCACCTGTTATATGCGAAGCTGTCGAAATGCTCATTTGCACTCTCATCTATTCACTTTTTGGGTCACATAATTTCAGGTTGTGGAGTTACTCCAGATCCAACCAAAATTTAGGCTATTGTGGATTGGCCTATACCTACTACACAAACTCAAGTCCGAGCCTTCTTGGGTCTCTCTGGCTACTACCGAAAGTTCATCAAACACTATGCCATGGTTGTTTACCCTTTATCAAATTTGTTAAGCTAGGCAGGGTTTGTATGGTCCACAACTACAAATGAAGCCTTTCATAAACTTAAGTCATTAATGACATCTACCCCTGTCCTGGCCTTGCCCAATTTTTCTCTTCCATTTGTATTAGAGACAGATGCATCCGAAACTGGTGTGGGTGTCGTTCTGTTACAGAACAACCACCCAATTGCATTTTTTAGTAGGAAACTGTCTCCCACTTTGCAAAAAAATAATAAAAAAAATCAACATACGTGCGTGAGATGTTTGCGATTTCAGCTTCAGTCGCAAAATGAAGGCAATATTTATTGGGGTCACATTTCATTATTTGCATTGATCATCAGAGTCTACACCACCTAATGTCACAAGTTGTCCAAACTCCGGAACAACAGCTTTTTCTTGCCAAGCTACTGGGATTCAATTTTACTATTCAATATAAATCAGGGAAGACCAATATTATTGCTGATGCATTATCCAGGCAACCAGCTGAGATCATAACCAGCTCTGTTCCACAGTTGGCTATGCTATCTGGACCTATTTCTAATTACACAGACATATTACATACTGAGTTACATAATGATGTTTATGCTCAACAGATTCTACATGATCTAGAGCTATCTCCTAACTCATGGCCAAAGTGGCGTGCCCAGGGAAAACTTCTACTCTGCAACAACCGCATATATTTGCCGGCAGATTCTAGTCTCATTCCTAAGCTGTTGCACGATATGCATTCTTCACTCCAAGGAGGCCATTCCGGGGTCAAGGCTACAGTGCATCGCATTTCCAGCACTTTTACCTAGAAAGGGAGAAGAAATGATGTCAAGCACTTTGTTAAACATTGTGCTGTTTGTCAAAAAATTAAACCATAAAACCATGCTCCTTTTGGCCTACTTCAACCTATTATAGACAGATTTGTCCATGGATTTTATTACTCATTTACCTCCATCAAACGGCTTCACCGCCATATTGGTTGTGGTAGATAGGTTCTCTAAAGGTTGCCACTTTACTTCCTTACCCTCGGGTTATACAGCTTCTTATATAGCAAAAGTTTTTTGGGACTCCGTAGGTAAGATTTGTAAGAAGCTTTTTGTAGGCCATGAACATAAAAGAGGGAAAAATTAAATTTTTTTATGCGGAAGAAGCAACCTTTGCCCACCCTCAATCATGTTTAACCCATGAATCATGCAATAGACATGTTAGGGTTTAAAGTAGATACCTTTATTCGGATTATTATTCCTGGTCAAATGCGTTCTTGATCAATTCTTCAGACTTGAAGAACACAAGTCCTCCAATGGAAATCCACACCACCTTGTTGTCTTGTAAGAGAAGAACATTTCCTCGAATGTCTAATCTCCTTCAATGGAGGTTGCTAAACTCAAGAGAAGAATAGAGATTGGGTAGTGCCTTTGGTTATTCCAAGAGAGAGATAGCCATCACACTGATGTGTATATTGGCTAAGGTTTCAGTGGAGAAAATTAGAGAAAAAGAAGATATATAAAACTAAGGAAGAAGATGGGCTACATATAGATATGGCGACTCATTAACCTAATACTAGGTCAAATCAGCGCCCTCATCAAATCTCAATCTTATTGGGTAATTTCCTTGATTTTATCCAATCAATCTGATTGATTGGTTTCCCCAATTTCAGCCAATTAATTTAATTAATTAGTTTTCTTAATTTTACCCAATCAATCCAATTGATTGGTTTCCCAAATTTCAGCCAATTAATCTAGATAATTGGTTTCCTTAATTTTGGTCAATCAATCTAATTGATTGGTTTCTCTAATTTCAGCCAATTAATTTAATTAATTAGTTTCCTTTAATTTTGGTCAATCAATCCAATTGATTTGTTTCCCCAATTTCAGCCAATTAATTTAATTAATTGGTTTCCTTAATTTTGGTCAATCAATCCAATTGATTTGTTTCCAATCAATCTAATTGATTGGTTTCCTTTATTTTCTCCATCTTCAATAAATCTAATTTAATGACTATATTTAAATTCAAATTTTAAATTCGAAATTCAAAATTAGAATTTAAATTAATTTTATTTAAATTCAAATTTCAAATTCGAAATTCGAAATTAGAATTCAAATTAATTTTATTAATTTAACATTTAAATTAATTAGGTTACATCATGGATCAAGTCCAACTTGACCCATGATGCCACCTACTCTCTCTTGGCCCAATATCTGATCTTTTTCAACTTAGGCCCATTATGCCTTATTGGGCCCAAAACACATATGCTAGAATTCAAGACAACTTAAGGTGTTTATGTGCGACCCATCAGGCCCAACATAGCCACTGACATAAATGGGCTTGGGCCCATTAGGCCCAATCCATCTAATGACAACACATAGCACTAGCAATGCTTTGTTGTCCCAGAGCTAGTTGAGTTCATCGAATGATCAACCTGTTATACCTATTTGGTTACCGTGTGAATTGTCCTTTGGTCTCGGTTATCCATCCCATTGACCTAGGTCAAGGAAAATGTATCAACCCATGCGGTCTAGGGTTAGCTTTTGCCGAAACAGGGAATCTTCATTTACGAACTTTAAAGAGCGGGCCATCTCATGACTCCTTTACTATGCATAGATTTCCGAGTCCTGTAAATGTCATCCCGATTTCACCAGTCTACGGATAACCTAATCTCTCACAGAGATTGACGAATTCCTTTAGCTTGTCACACTAGCCCTGAGGCCTTAGGGCATGCCCAAGAGTATACCTACTAGTCTTTTTTCAAGCAGACAAGATATACAATCAAAGCAAGCCTTCCAGAGCACAGGTCTATACGACAACGTTAGGTCTAAGGAAAGACACACCCAAATAATAAGAGACATTACATATTGATACTATCTGTGACATTTCCTTGTAGTGTCTCTTTGTGGGTCAGTTAAGTGCGAGCTATTCTCCAATAGGTCCACCCACGAGTTAGCTAAGACATCTCCATGTCTGTAGCTCACGAGGACTCTACCTTGCATCTCCATGCAAGTAGCTGAGTCGTGCTAGTCTTACCCGAGATCACCAATGCCCATTATCGGTATCTCTAGACTAGGAACATATTTCTGGCAATGGACATGTGGTGTCATTGAGCCCTCATGATCATGATCCCTATCACAAATCCTCAATGTGACACCCGTTCCATTCCGAGGGCTTTATCCAGTTACTCATATTCAATATTTGAGACATGCAATATGAAACAAGATAAATAATACTTTTATTCATAAAATATATTCATAACAAATAAAGAAGTACATGGGTCCATCTGACTCTCAGATTGTCTCTAGGACACCTATGTACTAACAATCTCCCACTTGGCCTAGAGCCAATCTGACCGAAATCTATATCTTAAAGCCTCATAATGACTATCATGTTTTCTCTGAGAAACTCCTTTTGTCAGAGAATCGGCTAGGTTACCTTTTGTGGGAACATAGTCTATATTTACATTCATCCTATCAATTATTACTCTAATCATGTGATATCTGCGGAGCACGTGTTTTGATCTTTGATGAGACCTGGGTTCCTTTGCTTGCGCAATAGCACCATTGTTGTCACAATACAACTGTATGGGCTCACTAACGCTGGGAACACCCCAAGTTCAGTGATGAACTTCTTGATCTGCACTGTCTCCTTAGCTGCTTATGAAGCCGCTATATATTCAACCTTTGTCATTGAATCTACTATAGTCTCTTGTTTGGAACTTTTCCAAGTCATTGCTCCACTATTTAAGGTGAATACGAACCCTGATTGTGATTTACAATCATCTTTGTCACTTTCGAAGCTAGCATCAGTGAACCCTTTCACTGCTAGCTCATTAACTCCACCATACACCAGAAACATATCCTTAGTCATTCTCAAGTACTTTTGCAGATTGTTTTGACTGCTTTCCAGTGACCCTCTCTAGGGTCTGCCTGGTACCTGCTCGTTATGCTTAAAGCATAAGAGACATCTGGTCTTGTACAGATCATGGCATACATGATGGATCCGATAGCCGAAGCGTATGGTATCTCACTCATGTGATCCTTCTCTTGTTGTGTCTTAGGACATATAACCGTAGAAAGATGCACGCCATGATTGACAGGACGAAAACCCCTTTTCGACCCTTCCATACTAAATCTCATTAGTATTTTGTCAATGTACGTAGATTGGGATAATCACAGTAGCCTCTTAGTTCTATCTCTATAGATATTTATACCTAGTATATAGGCTGTCTCTCCCAAATCTTTCATGGTGAAGCTTTCAGAAAGCAACTCCTTAATTGTTTGAAGTGTAGGGATGTCATTCCCTATCAGCAGTATGTCATCCACATAAAACACCAAGAAAATAACCTTGCTCCCACTAACCTTCTTGTAAACACAAGACTCATCCTTGTTCTTGATGAAACTGTTACTCCTAACAACCTCGTCAAAATGAATGTTCCAACTCCGTGATGTTTGCTTTAGCCCATATATTGACCTTTGAAGTTTGCATACCATATACTTCTGGCCTTTGGATTCAGAACCTTCAGGTTGTGTCATATACACCTCCTCCTTCAAGAACCCATTCAAGAAGGCATTCTTGACATCCATTTGCCAAATTTCATAATCATTATATGTTGCTATAGCTAGCATGATCCGAATAGATTTGACCATGGCAACAGGTGAGAAATTCTCGTCATAGTCAACTCATTGTCTTTAACGATATCCTTTCGCAACCAACCTGGCTTTATAGGTTTGAACATTGCCATCTGCATCAGTCTTTTTCTTAAAGACCCATTTACATCCAATAGGAACCATTCCTTCTAGATGTAGAACCAAGGTCCATACCTAGTTTTGATGCATCGAGTCTATTTCAGACCTCATGGCTTCAAGCCATTTGAAGGAGTCAACATCCTTGACTGTTTCCTCATAGTTACAAGATTCGTCATCCTTAATGGTTTGCTGATTCTCAATTACATAACCGTACCTCTCAGGTGGTTGACTAACCCTAGTTGACCTACGAAGTTGTGTGTTTACTTCTCCATTGGAGAATGTCTCCTGCAGAGCATACTCGGGTTCCTTAATCTGTTCTTGTGGGCTTTGATTTTCTTCAAGTTCAATTTTACTCCCACTAGATCCTTGAGAAAGAAGATCCTCTGATGTCAGCGCTTTGACATATGCTTGAGATCTCCAAACCTTGAGGTAGCTCAAGTTTGGTCTCTTACCAGTCCATATCTCATATGGAGTGGTCTGAACAGATTTAGAAGGTACCCTATTCAGAAGGTATGCTGCAGTGCTTAAGGTATACCCCAAAATGATTTTGGGAGTTCTGTCTCACTCATCATGGACCTAACCATATCCAATAAGGTTTGGTTCCTCCTTTCAGATACACCATTTGGGTGTGGCGTGTAAGGCACGATAAACTGTGAGAGAATCCCATTCACCTTTAGATAATCTTGAAACTCGTTGCTCAGATATTCGCCACCACGATCTGATCGTAATGTCTTAATCATCTTGCATCGTTGTTTCACTACTTCACTCCTATACTCCTTGAACTTTTCAAAGGCTTCGGATTTATGTCTCATCAGGTATACATACCCAAATCTTGATCTATCATCAGTAAAGATAATAAAGTAGGAATATCCACTCTAGCCTCGACAGACATTAGACCACAAAAATCAGAGTGAATGAGTCCTAATAACTCAGTAGCCCTATGACTCTCAAACCTTTTGGGCTTGGTCTGAGTCATTTTCCCAGCTAGACAAGACTCACAAGATCCATAGGATTCTAAATCCATGGAATCTAGGTGTCCATTTGCATGTAGCCTATAGAGTCTTGTTTCGTTTATGTGTCCTAGTCTACAATGTCAAAGATAAGATTTATTATTTATCCTAGGTCGTTTCACATTCACATTGAGGACTTTATTTTCCATTTATAGAACATATAAGCCATTTACCAAAGAAGCAGTAGCAAAAACCAATATCATTCATAAGGATAGAAAATTCACTACTCTTAATAGTAAATATAAAACCATCTCGTTCTAAACAAGAAATAAAAATAATGTTTCTAGAAATGTTAGGAACATAAAGACAATTCTTCAAATGCAGCATAAGGCTCGTACACGAAACAAGGTCAACATCTCCAATAGCCAATGCAACAACTTTTTCTTCATTCCCAACTCGAAGATCCACCTCGTTCTTGTCTAGCTTCCTCGGATTCCTTAACACACCTGCAACATATTGCAGATGTGAGAACCACAACAGGTATCCAATACCCATGAAGCCGGGTTAGCACAAGAAAAATTAACCTCAATCATGTAAATACATGAGGTAGAAGCATCACCATGCTTCTTTTCCATTACACCTATGATGTAGTCATGACAGTTCCTCTTCCAATGGCCTTTCTTGCCACAATGGAAGCACTCAGCGTCATTTTTATCCTTGCCCTTACCTTTGGCCTTGCCCGTCTTCTTATTGGACTTTCCTTTGGGCTTGAGAGGATTGGGCTTCGCAAGCTCTTTCCTTTTACCCTTATCCTTGGTCTTGGAAGACCCACCAATAAGAAGAGCTTGTGTCTTATCCTTTTTGATAGACACCTCAAAAGTAGTTAACATGCTGAACAACTCAGGCAGTGTAACATTCATGTTATAGTTCATAATGAACCCACTGAAAGAAGGTGCAAGTGATGATAGAACTAAGTCATTAATTAATTCAGCATCCATTATGCAGCCTAGACCCTCTAGCTTCTTAATGAGCGTTATCATCTTCAGGACATGGCGGTTAAAAGACATGCCTTCATTCATCTTGCATAAGAACAATTCCCTAGAGGTCTCATACCTCTCATGCTTTATCCTTCTTATCATACAACTCCTTGAGATGAAGTATAATGGAGGGGGCATCCATATGCTCGTGCTGCTTTTGCAGCTCGGGTGACATGGATGCCAGCATGATGCAAAAAGCCAACACATTATCATCCATGTGTTGCTTGTGGGCCTCGAAATCAAATTCCGTGAACCCATCTTCCCCTTCCTTAGGCGTAATATGTAAAGCAGCGTCAAAGACATAAGCAACTTTTTCGACCCGTAGAACAATTTTGACGTTCTGATATCAGTCCATGAAATTAGGACCGGTCAACTTATTTGTTTTGAGAATAGTACGCAGAGACAAATGACCCGACATATTAAGCTGAATAGGATGTAAAAATAAAATATTTAAAATTGTTATAAATAGACTATATTATTAAAGACTTCAAATAAATGGCCCCTCCCACTATTTTGTCTAAGTCAATGACCTTTTTCCTTATTGACCTAGGGCTATTCTTCTTAAGAATTTTCGTAGTGGGTTAAGAGAACGACCGTTTCCTTTATTCCCCGTCTGAGACCGCAAGATCAAATTAAACGATGGGTTGATCATTATCAATAGTATCTCATCCCCGTCAAGGAGCTTTCTTGGTAGCAAAGATCCAAACTTTGATGGTCAAATTCGTGGTTTTTAAAGTCAGTAGCTTGGTGCTGTTGTGAGTGCTCTAAGTCACTCTCATTTTCTGAGTTTGGGGCTCTTGAGGTGAGCCATGATCACCTCTTTGTCATTTTGAGGTTTTAAGCTTGTTTAATCGGTTAATAGGTGAAACTTGGACCATTTAAGTAAATGAATGTGTTTATGGGTTCATAACATGTTGTTGTTTATCTGTTTAGGGAGTCATTGGACTCCCAATCGCATTTGGACCCTTAAAAATGGGATTATGCAGATCACTGTTCGTATTTTTGCATTCTGGTGAAGAAGTATTCGAATACTTTTCGAGTGGTATTCGAATACTTGTTCACTGGTAGTCGAATACTCCTTGCAAGAGTATTGGGATACTTTTCTAGGAAGAAAAGTATTCAGATACCTTTGAAGAAGTATTCCACTACTGGAGAGTATTCGAATACAGTGAGGTTTAGTATTCGGATACTGTGGTATTCGGATACTGGGGGAAAAAGTATTCAGATACTTTGTAGTATTCGAATACTTAATTGAAAGTAATCGAATACTTTCTAGAGAGCTAGAGTATTCGAATACTATTCGTGGAGTATTCGAATACTTCCTGCAGAAACAACATGTGATGAGTTAAAATGAGTAAGAAATATTTAATCACTTAATGTAATCTTAGCTATGATTATTGTTGATTAATTATGGTATGGGCAGATTGTGATTGTGCTATTTGTGGGCCTTGAGCTTGTGTGGACTCTTGGTTTGGATAGCTAACTTACAAGGTAAGCTTTCGTGTCCTCGGTTAAGCCATTGTTGGTTCCACCATGTCCCATGGGGGTATGGTTATATGCATGATGTTGTTTTCATGATATATTGATTTATTGAAATGATGTTGAGCTGTTATATGCGAGTGCCTTTATGATATGCATGTGGTGTTCCACCTATACGATAAGCCTGAGTATGTGGTACATACAAGATGGTGAGGTTGTGGGTGAGGTGCAAGCGATGTTCCTTGTACTAACTGTAGGTAAGAGACGTATTCCTGCATTTCTCTAGCCAGTAGAATTGTTATAACACACATGGCATGAATATCTGTTGCACTGCATAGTTTTGGAACTGATATGGAATTACTGTTTTTGAACTTATATTGCACATGTGACTGAGCTTGGGGTGGAAGATCCTTGAGGACCTCTTGTCTTACTGAGATTTCTTGTTTACAGATCTAACCCCACGTTTGGGGACGCTTATTTCAGGTTCAGGTAACTTGGGGGCTGATGCCTCTAGCGGCGGGAGGCCAGAGTTTCTTGTTTATGTTTTCCGCCTTTATATTATGTTGTTGTTGTTGAGACTGTTGTTGGGCTTGTGCCTTATTATGCGAGTATGGGGTTTGTCCATGTCGCTTGATGTTAGTACCTGTTATTTGAGTTGTATAAACTATCAGGGTTGTCCGGTCTACGTGTTGTAGTTCTGTGACTAGAGACTTATTTACGTTATTTATATTATGAGGTATTTCAGTTAGCTGTCTATTTGCAATTTACATACAGGCGATGTTTTAAAAATGATTAAGTAATCAAGTTGGTAATAATAATGACGTCATAATTGAAAAGAAAAAGATATTTCGCATTTTTAATTAAGTGCAGCTTAATACGATGATATGATAACATACCAGAAATATACGGGGTGTTACAATTTCCATGCCATTGGAAGCTTCAAGGTGCCATTTTGGTAGAGAAAGGACCAAGCTTTGATCATCCATTTCGTGGCCTTGTGCAGTCTGACTTTTGGGACTGTTTTGAGAGCTCCAATAGCACATTGTTCTACTGTTTTTGAGACTCCATAGGTATACCATGATCATTCCTCTTGAAATCCATGATTTTAGCTTAATTAAGTCACTAAAAGAGGAAACTTTGGTTAATCAAGTTAAAGGTTGTTAATCTATGCATCCTTAGTGTTGTTGAACATCTGTTTTTGAGAAAAACTGAACCTTGAACCTTAGGGAAGCATTTGGTTCGCGGATTATGTAGAAAAATTCTGCAGAAATCTGTTCTGCTCGCCTGGGAATCAATTCCCTCTCGTTGGGAATCGATTACCAAGTGCAGGAATCGATTCCCAATGCTTGGTAATCGATTCCTACCTGTCAGAATGGCCAGAAATCAGTTTTTAGTGCGTGGGAAAGTCCCCATTTGGGCATGAGGCCCTAGGAAGTCAGTGTTACTGTTGGGAAACATTAATACCTTTAATTGTGGGGTTTAATGCTTAGTAATTATGAATTAGAAAGAATGAAAATGAAAGAGAAGACCTTGTTTAATGGTTATGAAATTAAGATTTCTGAATATTAAATTGTGTATTCATAACGAACAGATTGCAATTGACTTGTGGTGAGACTGTTGGGTTGCCTGTTTTTGCTGAGCCTTTGGATAGAGATTTTGGCACTACAGGTAAGCCTTTGTAAGAACCCGTACCGTTAAATTAGGAATTTAAATAACTAATTATGAGCTTACAAAATAAATCCATAATTAACCTTGAATAATTATGAGTGAGCTTAAATAATTAATATAAGGGCTTAATAACGCTGAAAGTCGTTTTTCTTACGGAAAGTGCAAATATCGGTTCTGCTTTGCGGTATAAGTGCGTACCGATGAATTATCCCGAAAAATTATGAAAAGTATGTATATATTCCTAGAATAATATATAGGACAGGAATATCAAGTTTGAAGTCGAAATAATGAGAACTGATGTCAGAACTAATATCGACTGCGTGAAAATGTGTACGGGAAAAGTGTTGCGAAAAATTATAATAAAAATATGAAAAAATTTAGAAAAATGGCTAGGCTCAGAATATGAAGTTTGAGATTAAAATGATAAGCGTAGCTATTAGCACTAATACCGACGGATTAAACTTAAGCGTACTATAAATACATGGGCACAAGGCCCTAAGTCAGAATTCTTCCTCCTCCTACAGGACATTCCTGAGCTCTTGGGTGACAGCTGTTAGTACATAGGTGTCCTAGAGACAATCTGAGAGTCAGATGGACCCATGTACTTCTTTATTTGTTATGAATAAATTTTATGAATAAAAGCATTATTTATCTTGTTTCATATTGCATGTCTCAAATATTGAATATGAGTAACTGAATAAAGCCCTTGGAATGGAACGGGTGTCACATTGAGGATTTGTGATAGGGATCATGATCATGAGGGCTCAATGACACCACACGTTCATTGCCAGAAATATGTTCCTAGTCTAGAGATACTGATAATGGGCATTGGTGATCTCGGGTAAGACTAGCACAACTCAGCTACTTGTATGGAGATGCAAGGTAGAATCCTCGTGAGCTACAGACATGGAGATGTCTTAGCTCACTCATGGGTGGACAATTGGAGAATAGCTCGCACTGAACTGACCCACAAAGAGACCCAAGCCTTGCTAGTGCTCTGTGTTCTCATTAGATGGATTGGGCCTAATGGACCCAAGCCCATTTATGTCAGTGGCTATGTTGGGCCTGATGGGTCGCACACAAACACCTTAAGTTGTCTTGAATTCTAGCATATGTGTTTTGGGCCCAATATGGCATAATGGGCCTAAGTTGGAAAAGCGCACATATTGGGCCAAGAGAGAGTAGGTGGCATCATGGGTCATGTTGGACTTGATCCATGATGTAACCTAATTAATTTAAATGGTAAATTAATAAAATTAATTTGAATTCTAATTTCGAATTTCAAATTTGAAATTTGAATTTAAATAAAATTAATTTAAATTCTAATTTTGAATTTCGAATTTAAAATTGGAATTTAAATATAGTCATTAAATTTATTGAAGATAGAGAAAATAAAGGAAACCTGTAACATCCCGTGAAAATTAGGAGCTAATATAAATTGCCATTAGAATTGTGAATGCATGTCTTGAATTCGATTTACATACATATCACTAGGGTAGGGTGAATTTTAATACTTTTAATTACTTTGTATGTAGAAACATTAGCTACTACCTAGTGGTCACATGAAATAATAATTGTTAAGAAATTATTTAAAATTGCAATTGGGAGTGTGGAGTCATGTCATGAAATCGAACTACATGTAGGTGTGGGATAGGATTAATTGTTACATTACATCCCCTAATAAAACCATAGATAATACATAGAAAAGTACATAAAAATATGATCAGTTAGAGGGTGAAACTTTGGTCCTAATAACCCTTAGGGGCCACGACCCAAGTCCATAGTGAGGAGAAAAAAACAATAGATTCTGATCCAATGCATTCGCATCCAAATCCATTTCAGCCAATGCATGCTCCATATGTGTCAAGCTAATCCTCTTCTTTCCCTTGCATGTGCGCCACCTATGCACTAAGGGAAAAATTTTGCTTCCCTCCTCCATGCTTCGGCCAAACCCCATCTTTGGAACAAAAATTCACTTCAAATCAATTATCTAAAAACTGATCTTTTCGTATATCCCCTTCAAGCACGGAAGAAAAACCAAGTTAAGCATCATCCCCCTTAGCGCACAAAAAGAGCAAAACAGAACCGATTGTGCACCCTGGCTATCAAAGCCAAAAAAACGCAGCCTCTTCCCTTCATCCTCCACACATCCGTGAGCTTCACAAGAGGAAGCACCAGCAACTAACGTTCCATTACCTCCCCTTCTTGCTTGGCCGAAGAGCAACACTCAAGGGGATTGTCACATAAGCCCAACATTCCATCTTCCTCCTCCCTTGTTCAGCCGTGAACACTCGTCAAAGAGGTGAGATAATTCTGGTTGTTTCTGCTTCCCCTAGTTTGAATTGATTCTGATCAAATCTTCCCTTTTGCATACACCTGGTCAAGCTTTGGTCGAACTCTTACTCTCCTTGCATGCAACTGGAACCGGTCTATTGGAGCCTAGGGAAGTGAGGAGTTGCTCCTTGGTCGAATTGTAGCCCGTGTACGTACCTGAGGAGGTAAGTCCGAGTTGCAAACCTCCCTTTCTCCTCTACATAGTTTTGGTCAGTATGTAGGGCCTGTGAGGATTACATTGTTGTTATTAATATTCTCTGTTTCTGCTCCTTTGGACCGCACAAAGAACCAAGGCATGCAAGCTGTAATAACAAATCTTGAGCATGGAATATAACTCATCTTGAATTTTGAAGCTGCCCCTTGATGTAGATAAAATACCCAAACTTGCATGAGTAGGAAAACCCATGATAGTATGCTAAAATATAAATTTTTCGTGCCTTGATGATGTGAGTAGGAATTTTGGTAAAGGCAAAACTGTGAGCACCAACTTGATGGCTAAAACTGTATCTGTGTGTGTAACATCCCGCATAATTAGGAACTTATATAATTTTTAATTAAGAAGGTGAAGCATGCTTGAAATTCGAATTAAAATTATGTATAGAGGGAAACTAATTTAATTAGGAAAATTACCTTAATGGAAATTATTAGGAATAACCATGTATATTTTCGGAACTTGAATCTAGTTGAAAGTGGGTAATTAATTTTATTATGACGAATAAAAGTCTTGAATAATTTGGTACAATGTATAAAAGTTTTAATTAATATCTTGAGTATGCATGAAATATCATTTAGTGGTATATTGCACATAATAGGTGATTTACTAGGAGACTAAAGTTCTTGGATTCCATGACCCTTTAGCCTTATCCCCTCCTTACCCAAGAGAAATCTGCATAATTAATACTTATTGGTCAATAGTGGCCACATGGCAATAACCATCAATCCTCATAACCCTTAACCATGCAACCAATGAGTGAAGAGAGAAACCCACCTTGTGCCATTTGTCAAATGAAATAGCCAACCTTATCTTCCATCAAAACTGAATGCATGAAATAACATTGGCCAAAAATCTGCACCCTTTTTACCCTCTTATTTGTGCGAATGAGTATCTGAAGGGTTAAGAGTATCCTGATCCTAGTGAACATGTAATCAGCTTCCAAATCCTTCACCCTTCTTGCATGCACGACACCTTGACACCAAGAGGACACGTGGAAGCTCTCTCCATGCCTCGGCCAAGATCCATTGTAAGAAACAAGTTGTTCTTTGATGTCACAAAACTCACTTCTCATTATCCCACCATCCTTAAGCATCTTGCAAGTGGAGGAAATAAATAATTCTGGTCATATACTTAAACATCATCAGCTTCACTTTATTCCCTCCTCCTTTTACGCTAAATAGTGGAAGTCCAAGGTTGATTACTAGTCTTCTTGAAGCAGAACCAAAACCCAGCCCTAATCCCCTCCAACCGTGAGCCATTCCAAGAAGAATACCAAGAAGTATTTGTTCGCCTCTTGACCAAGGTCGCTGGTTACGACTTCCCTAAACTTCTTCTGCAAACAGTGAGCTTCAGAGGTGAAGTTCATCACAAAATTCCCATCTTCTTCTTTGTTCCCTTAGTCGGCCTAACATCAAACAGAGAGGAGGTTAGGGGTGGCAATTCGTGTTCATGGGTCGGGTTCGGGTCAACCTGGGTCTAACACGAACACGAATAGGCTCAACCCGAACACGACACGATTAACAATTCGTGTTATAAAACTCAACCTGAACACGACCTGTTGGTTAAACGGGCTGACACGATACAATCTGAATTTGACCACAACCTGTTTTTACACGACACGACCCGACACGACCCAACACGACCCGCGACCCGAGTACACACAAAATGATATCAATTCAAATCATATTAAATCTGTTTGATCTAATTCAAATCAAAATAAGTTACATTTAACTTCATCAATCCAATATGAAACATAATTAAATGCAACATACAACAAATGTCTCATTCTTAGAGCAACTTCTTCCACCAAAATACACATTAAGATCACAAATCCATAATCATTTCATTGGTTTCTTTGGTGGCAAATTTGTGTCTACTGATCCAGCTGTATTAGCACTCTCAACATTTGCATCTTGAACATCAACCTCCTACTCCATCATTTCAGTGTTGTTTTGTGATTCAAATTCATCTCCATATACAAATGATGACAATAATATAAAACAAAAATGTTAATAAATCAGAATCTAACTTAAAATCTAACTATTACATAACTTAAAATGTTAATAAATGTAATCTAACTTAACCTATAATTTCCTTTGGAAGAAAAACCCTCTTTCCTTTTGAAAAAACAAAAATAGAAATCATGTCCATTTGGACACACGAACCACAACTCCAAAATTTGTCCTATTTTTATAATAATAAAACAAAATAGAAATCATGTCCATTTGTTCATTTGTTTTAGATTTGTATTTTTCTAAAAAAAAACTGAAAATTAGTCCGAACTTTGAGTGATAGGAAAAAAATTGAACTGAACTGATCCCTATAATTTGAACTGAACCGTTTATATTTAACATAGATATCATAGATTGTATATATTTTTTGTTTTGTATATAATCTAGTATACGAGATTTGGTTTTTGTTATCTGTTGTTACTATTAAATAAATGGGTTTTATAAGAGTTATGTTGTAGGAAAAGTGATTGTGTAATGTTATAGAGATTCGTTTTGCGTGCCTTAACTTTTTTAATTTTTTTTGTTTTAAAAAGTGCGGGTCCCACAAAATGTTGTGTGTGTAGGAAATTTGATGGTGTCATGTTAAAGGACAAACTACAATCCCTAAATAAATATATTGTGCTTTGGAAAAAAAGGGAACTCTGGAAACAAAGCAGAGCTATCCCCCTAATTGGATTTACGATAACATGGCAATAAGTAGTCAAAAATCATATACGAAATCCGGTGGGTTACTCATAAATTAAAAATAATAACTCGATAATCGGTGAAACTATATATAATATATATATATAAAGTACTGGAGATGGTTATGTACGCAGGGGCTTTGGTTATATATATACACAGTGGGTTTCGTTGGAAGAGAACTGTAACAAAGATGGGCAGATTTATTCGTACCTGTTTGGTTGAGGTTGAACCGTGGAAGAAGGTTTGTGTAACATCCCCGTCTCGAGCCGGTTCAATTAACATACATATGATACAAACAGAAACAGCGGAAGACTTAACTTACAAAAATATGAGCTAACTTTTTTTTTTTTCTAACTTAATTCTTACTCGGCGTAAACGGAAATCGGGCAGAGTTTCCTCTATAAATCGGACAACTGGGGATTTTCCAATCCCACTCAGAAGCATTTCCTGATAAACAGTTTATACAACATATCAATTCAGAAATACCAGATATCCAAATATAATCAAATACCCATACATGGGCGCATGCATAACATGGCTCCGTGCCACTAAATCTAACAGCATGCCATCAAAACATAAACCTATCTGAATACTACATCATCATATAACGTTCCTGAATACTCAAATGTACATGCATCAAACTGATAGACATGTACAAAACATATACAGGCCATATACAAAATAAAGGATCAATATCATGATCCATCAAATGCGAAAATACTAGAATACATCAAACACTCCAAAAAGGTAGTAGCCTACAGCCACTCAAAATCCGGTCTGTCAACTGCCTCAGCCACGTGTCGTGTCCCTGCCTAGTGAGGACTCACCGGAAATCTGGGCCCCTGAAAATGTGTCCCCAAAGAGGGGTGAGATTACAAATCTCAATAAGCTCCAGGTTTATAGAGAATTCTCCATACCCCTGGCTCACTCCTGCATGAAAGTCAGATACAGAGTATACAAATACAACATATAACAGATATCATAACAGAACAGAGCATATATCCATATCATATCAGAGATGTGCGCCGTCATTCCCAAGGGAGGACCCCAAGCGGAAATCAACGCACGTGTTCCCGAGGGAGGACCCCAAAGCGGAACCAGACATATCAGAGGAGTACACCATCAGTCCCGAGGGAGGACCCCAAAGCGGACGTCCGGGTACTATACAATCAATGGCCAGAGATTGTTTCAGAAATCAAATTACAGAAGTCACATCAGAGCAAAACATATCATGTTATCAAATAACTCTATATGAATGCATCTATACAAAGCATCTAAATCACAGTCATACAGTCCAACCATAGTTCACTAACCATGGTGGAGCACTCAAGCAGGAAAAGACTCCTTAAACATAGAGCTTACCTCTTGAAGCTTTACCAATACGCTTACTTGTGGAACAAGTTACTTTTATCGCTTCAAGAGATTTCCGATCCTTCTCAATCCCTAGGCACACCTAGAGAATAATTTACAATGCATCAATAAAATGATGCAATACCATAATTATTTCATAAGCATACATTTTATCGCTTATTTTCCTTTCTTTGCATTTTTGCCAATCCTATGCCAATACACAAGTCTAGACCTCTTTATAACCGTTGGCGTTCTTTAATTTAATCAACCATTCCCTTAGGAATTTTCAACATAAATCATGCTATTTTTCTTCAAAACTCATCACCTTTATACAATTTGTTACAACACATTTTATTTACAATAAAATGTACAAAATATGTCCCTAAATACCCTATAGGTCGAATCCTACAAGGGGAATTTCCAAAGATCCTTCTCTTTTACAATGCATTTTCGTTACTTCATTACAACTTGCAAACACCTAGGAATGCTTCCACTAAATTCCTATTTTGAGTTTAGACACCAAGTCCTTTTTACTTAGGCATTCTTACTAACTCATCCATTTTCACTCATTTCCAACACACTATACCTTCACAATACATAATATAATTTTTTCCACAATAACTCCTACTCACTCCATGATGGCCGAAACCTAGGAGGAATATGCAATAGGACTTTTAAATTTTTATATCACATGTGGATGCTTACTCAACACTATAACTTCCTAAACAACAATAATCCATCATAAATTTCACATTCTAACATCAATTATTTCCCAACAAAATATGCTCATCAATTTCATAACTTAAATCATCAAAATAATATCATGGAAATAGAGGTTTCTTACCTCTAAACACTTGTACAAAGCCTAGAGAGCAATCTCCAAGCCAAGCTCCATCCAAAAACTCACTTTTTCTCCTCCAATGAATAGTAACTCGAAAATGAGAGGAGGAATAACTCTTCACACACTCAACTATAGCTCAAATGGATAGGTGGAATGGATTCATTGAGTGGTTTCCAATCAATTTCATGTGGTGGGTCATTGGATTTGGTGGATGGATGATGAAGAAATCAAAGAAGGAAAATTTGAAACCCTAGCCCCTTCCCCTCCATGTGCAGCTCGGCCATGCAAGAGAGAGAAGAAGAAAATCTGAAATGAATAGTGTTTCATTTAAGTGACAAGGCTATATAGGCACATGTGGCCATTTTCATCGGATGTTTTTTTATCGCGTATTTTAACTTAAATTGACCCGGAACTAACTCAAAGCTACAAACATATTTTTTATTTCCTAAAATCATTTACATTAATTTTTTATTTCCTAAGGAACAATATTCATAATTCACAGTATGGTTTTTGCACCGTTTTTGACGAAATGCACTGTGCATCACTAATTGTACTTCCTTTACTTACGAAACTTAAAACTTATAAACTTATCATTTTCTTGGGCCTATATTGACTTGCTTGGCATATATTGGACTTTCTTATTCTTATTTCATCAATTATTTATTTCTGGACTCTACCGGTTGCTTAAACAGCAGTACAAAATACCCGGTAGAAACACTATTCACGAGATTTTCACGGAAAGTGCCAGACTATACAATTTTTCGTTCTGAACTCATATTTGTCATCAGAATTTTCAAATTATGTTCCTAAAATTATTTTGCTCATTTTAAGCTCTACCGGTTAATTCACAAAACTGTAAATTCTCCGGCAGAACGCACTGTTCATAACATAGTCATGATTACAGTCAAAATACTCGAAATCGCTCACTGAATCTAATTATGGCATTTAAATCCTTAAATTAAATCTCTAACTAAGATTTACCAGTTAGGGTCATTATATTCACCCCACCTTTTAAGGATTTTGCCCACAAAATCAAATATCAAATATACATATACCTGACATCAAACTCAGGATATCGCTGGAGAATTTCATTCTCCCGCTCCCAAGTGGCGTCCTCAGGAGTCAATCCTTCCCATTGTACCTTGATCATGGGAATAGTCCTGTTTCTCAACACTTTTTCATCACGTGCTAGAACCTTAAACGGTCCCACAACAAACTTCAAGTCTTTTCTTACTTCGATATTGTCCGGCTGTACAATGTGGGATTCATCCGGCACGTATTTTCGAAGTTGACTGATGTGAAAAACACTATGCAAATTTGACAGATGTGGAGGTAAGGCAAGCTGATAGGCCACAGGTCCAACCCTTTTCATAATCTGGTAGGGCCCAATGAACCTAGGACTCAACTTCCTCACTCCTAGAGCACGCCCAACACCCGTAGTCGGAGACAAACGGATAATACATGATCCCCTTCTGAAAATTCAAGGGGTCTATGCTTTGCATCATAATAACTCTTTTGGCGACTCTGTGCTTTCTTCAATCGATCCTTAATCATCATAATTTGATCGGTAGTCTCTTGGACCATATCAGGCCCAAATAACTGCCTCTCTCCAATTTCTGACCAACAAGTAGGCGCCCTGCACCTACGGCCATACAAAGCTTCATACGGAGCCATGCCCAAACTGGCATGATAACTATTATTGTAGGAAAATTCCACTAGAGGAAGATATTTATCCCATGCATTTCCCTGCTCTAAGGCACAAGCCCTCAACATGTCCTCCAGGGTCTGAATAGTCCTCTCAGTCTGACCATCAGTCTGGGGATGATAAGCCGTGCTCAGCCTCAACTGTGTACCGAAGGCCTGTTGCACTGCATCCCAGAGTCTAGAAGTAAATTTAGGGTCCCGATCACTAATGATACTTTCAGGAACACCATGAAGTTTCACAATCTCTCTTACATATATCCGAGCCAACTGCTCTGTGGAGAAACTCGTTTTAACTGGTATGAAATGTGCAGACTTTGTCAATCTGTCAACAACTACCCAGATGGAATCAAAACCAGCCTGAGTTCTCGGTAATGCTACTACAAAATCCATAGAAATACTGACCCATTTCCATTCCGGAATATCCAAGGGCTGCAGTAATCCAGAAGGTCTCTGATGCTCAATCTTAACTTTCTGACATGTCAAACACTTACTCACAAATAGAGCAATGTCTTTCTTCATTCCCGACCACCAGAAATTCCGTTTCAAGTCTTGGTACATCTTGGTAGCACCAGGATGGATAGTGTACTTACCCATGTGACCCTCAGTTAATACCTCATCTACCATCTGACCTTTTGGAACAATGATTCGATCCTTGTAAAACTTAAGACCGAACCTATCAGTGGACACAAAGTCCTGCTCTTTCATAGACTGAATCTCTTCATCAAGCAATTGAGCTTCTTTAATCCGCTCAACTAATGAATTCAGGACTACCGTAGTAGTCAATAAATGCGGACTATCTTCTGTATTCACAGGAATGTGGAGATCCCTGAATTTCTCAATCAAATTATACTCGGAAATCATCAAATTGGCCATACCAAGCGTCTTTCTGCTTAAAGCATCAGCTACTACATTGGCTTTACCAGGGTGATATTGCAATTCAAAATCATAATCCTTCAGAAATTCCACCCATCGGCGTTGCCTCATATTTAGCTCCTTCTGATCAAACAGATACTTTAGACTTTTGTGGTCACTGTAGACAATAAAATCGGCCCCGTATAGAAAGTGTCGCCAAATTTTCAATGCGAACACTACGGCTGCCAACTCAAGATCATGTGTCGGATAATTCTCCTCATGCGGTTTCAACTGCCGAGAAGCATAAGCGACCACCTGACGGAACTGCATTAACACACAACCTAACCCAAACTTAGAAGCATCACAATACACCACAAACTTACTTGTAGGATCCGGCAATATTAATACCGGAGCTGTAGTCAACTTCCTTTTTAGCTCTTGAAAGCTTACTTCACATTCTTGGGTCCACACAAATGGGTTCCCTTTACGGGTTAACCGTGTCAAAGGTAAAACCATCCGTGAGAATCCCTCAATAAAACGCCTATAATATCCAGCCAAACCAAGAAAACTCCTGATCTCTGTAACATTTTTAGGACGTTCCCATTCTACCACTGCTTCAATCTTGCTCGGGTCCACTGCCACTCCTTCAGATGAGATGACATGGCCCAGAAATTGTATCTCGGAAAGCCAGAATTCACATTTTGATGGTTTAGCATACAACTGATGCTCTCTCAGAATCTGCAAAACAACCTTTAGATGCTCAGAATGCTCTTCTTTACTCTTTGAATATATCAGTATGTCATCTATAAAGACCACCACAAACTGATCCAGATAGGCTTTAAAGATCCGATTCATATAACCCATGAAAACGGCTGGTGCATTTGTAAGCCCAAAAGGAATAACCAGATACTCATAGTGCCCATAACGGGACCTGAAAGCTGTCTTCGGAACGTCATCCGGCTTTACCCGGATCTGATGATACCCGGACCGGAGATCAATCTTAGAAAATACAGTCGCACCACGCAACTGATCCAACAAATCATCTATACGCGGCAAAGGATACTTATTCTTAACAGTAACCTTATTCAACTGCCGGTAGTCTGTACATAATCTCATAGACCCATCCTTCTTCTTAACAAAGATCACCGGGGCTCCCCAAGGAGACACACTCGGCCTAATAAAATTTTTTCCGGATAAGTCTTCAATCTGCTTCTTCAATTCGGATAATTCCAGAGGTGACATCCGGTATGGGGCAAGAGAGATAGGTCCCACACCAGGCAATAAGTCAATTGCAAATTCAATTTCCCTCTCTGGAGGGAAGTGCGGAATTTCATCCGGAAAGACATCCTCAAATTCAGAGACAATCGGAATAACAGAAACTGGCTCCTTGTTGACGCCAACCAAACCTCCCAATAAAACATACCCGGAATCTCCTTCCTTCAAGGCCTTTACCACCTGAAGTACAGACAAATAAGGAGACTCCCTTTCTTCATCTTGAGATGAGACAGAAATGGTTTTACTGCAGCAGTCAATCTTCACACAGTACTTGGACAACCAATCCATCCCCAGAATTAAATTCACAGAAGCAAGGTGCAAGACAATAAAGTCGGCAGAATATTCCCTGCCTTCATACTTGAATTTCACATTTTCACAAACATAGTCTTCATTAAAAACTCTTCCCACAGCCGTAACAATACGCATAGGAGTTTTCATTTTTATCACATGCAGACCAAATGCTTCAGCTACATAATCAGCAATAAAAGAATGCGTGGCACCAGAATCAAACAAAACACTAAGCATTTCATCATGAATAGAAATCATACCTCGCACCAAACTAGCTGACCTCTCAGCCTCTTGCTGAGTCACTGCATATACTCGGGCAACTGGAGGTGGGAGAGGTAGAGATGGTTCCTCAACCACAATAGGAGCCGGAGTGGCCTGAATAGTAGAAACCTGTCCCCCATTAAAGGGGCAGTCCCTAATAAAATGCCCAGGTTGGCCACATTTGTAACACAATCTTTGCTCTTTTCTGCAAACCCCAGCATGAACTTTACCACATGTAGCACATAGAGAAGCAGGCTTAATATTTCCAGGCTTAGAATTTCCCGCCTTTTTGAACTTACCATCAGACTGTCTAACCTGCAACCCTTTTCCTTTAGAATTCCCAGAAGTGTTTTTAGGACCACAAGAATTCATCAATAGACATCTGACCCTGCTTTAGTTCTTCAAATTCACCCTTCTTCCTTATCCGGGCTTCAGCCGGAAAGTATTTCAGCAAGAATTGCCTTTCAAATAAAGGCCAGGTAATAGCATAACCCTGACATTCCAAGGGCAGACGGGTATTTCTCCACCAATCAGCTGCATCATTCTGCAACATATAAGAAGCATACAACAATTTCTGCTGATCATCACACTCCATGACAGTAAAAATGCGATCCAATTCTTCTAACCACTGAATTGCAGCAATAGGATCAATGCCTCCTTTATAATTTGGTGGTGCATGTTTTCGGAAGGCATTTAGCATTCTTTCTCTTCGCTCTCTATTAGTGGCTGGCTGTGCCACACCACCCCTGTGACTAGATTCTTCATTCACATCATTATTTCCTTCACCCTCCACAACAA